>NC_057392.1:87851880-88151880 GCF_019320065.1 Cervus canadensis
GAAAAAAACGACAACCTACTTTAACAAGTGGTGCTGGGAAAACTGGTCAACCACTTGTAAAAGAATGAAACTAGAACACTTTCTAACACCATACACAAAAATAAACTCAAAATGGACTAAAGATCTAAATGTAAGACCCGAAACTATACAACTCCTAGAGGAGAACATAGGCAAAACACTCTCCGACATAAATCATAGCAGGATCCTCTATGACCCACCTCCAGAATATTGGAAATAAAAGCAAAACTAAACAAATGGGACCTAATGAAACTTAAAAGCTTTTGCACTACAAAGGAAACTATAAGTAAGGTGAAAAGACAGCCCTCAGATTGGGAGAAAATAATAGCAAATGAAGAAACAGACAAAGGATTAATCTCAAAAATATAAAAGCAACTCCTGCAGCTCAATTCCAGAAAAATAAAAAAAAAAAAAAAAAAATGGGCCAAAGAACTAAACAGACATTTCTCCAAGAAGACATACAGATGGCTAACAAAACATGAAAAGGTGGCTTCAACATCACTCATTATTAGAGAAATGCAAATCAAAACCACAATGAGGTACCATTTACACACCAGTCAGGATGGCTGCTATCCAAAAGTCTACAAGCAATAAATGCTGGAGAGGGTGTGGAGAAAAGGGAACCCTCTTACACTGTTGGTGGGAATGCAAACTAGTACAGCCACTATGGAAAACAGTGTGGAGATTCCTTAAAAAACTGGAAATAGAACTGCCATATGACCCAGCAATACCACTTCTGGGCATACACACTGAGGAAACCAGATCTGAAAGAGACACGTGCACCCCAATGTTCATCGTAGCACTGTTTATAATAGCCAGGACATGGAAGCAACCTAGATGCCCATCAGCAGATGAATGGATAAGGAAGCTGTGGTTCATATACACCATGGAATATTACTCAGCCGTCAAAAAGAATTCATTTGAACCAGTCCTAATGAGATGGATGAAACTGGAGCCCCTTATACAGAGTGAAGTAAGCCAGAAAGATAAAGAACATTACAGCATACTAACACATATATATGGAATTTAGAAAGATGGTAACGATAACCCTATATGCAAAACAGAAAAAGAGACACAGAAATACAGAACAGACTTTTGAACTCTGTGGGAGAAGGTGAGGGTGGGATGTTTCAAAAGAACAGCATGTATACTATCTATGGTGAAACAGATCACCAGCCCAGGTGGGATGCATGAGACAAGTGCTCGGGCCTGGTGCACTGGGAAGACCCAGAGGAATCGGGTGGAGAGGGAGGTGGGAGGGGGGATCGGGATGGGGAATAAGTGTAAATCTATGGCTGATTCATGTCAATGTATGACAAAACCCACTGAAATGTTGTGAAGTAATTAGCCTCCAACTAATAAAAAAATTAAATAAATAAATAAATTTTAAAAAAAAGTCATAGGAAAGTAATGTACACTACAGAGAATATAGTCAATACTATTATAATAACTTTGCATGGTGCATAATGTAAAAATATCAAATTACTATGTTGTATACCTGAAACTAATACAACATTGTAAGTCAACTACATTTTAGTAAAAAAATAAAGAAACAAAAAGATTAAACTGTGGCTCTGTGGTCATATTAGCAATAGCCTAAGTCTGATTATGTTAGGTTGGCATGTGGTACCAATTACATAAGGCTTCCCAGTTAGCTCAGTGGGTAAACATACTGCTTGCAATACAGGAGACACATTGAGATGAGCGTTCGATCCCTGGGTCAGGAAGATCCTCTGGAGGAGGGCATGGCAACCCACTCCAGTATCCTTGCCTGGAGAATCCCATGGACAGAGGAGCCTGGTAGGATACAGTCCATGGGGCAGCAAAGAGTCGGACTCAACTGAAGTAGCTAAGAACACACTGAACTAAATGCATTGTGTTTAAAAAATTAACTCTGAAATGCAAATTCCTATTTATATTTTTCCCTTCTCCTCTCACTTTGAAGTTATACATTAAAAAGTGAAAACGTGAAACTCCAAATACTGGTATCAAAACCACTCCAATAATCAAATATATATAGAAAAGATTTTCTTTCTCTGACATTAACATTTACAGAAATAATGAAACTTTAGCAGCTTAAAAGAAAAATAATCTATGTAGTTAGTCAGTTTTCACCCAAAAGATTGTGAGGAGGCAAATTTTGGTTAACAACCCTAAAATATATTAAAGTTCCTTTAATTTTGGAACCTCAGACTTCCAATGAAGTAATATGGCATCAGAGATCTCTCTGTTATACTCTCCACTAGTGCTTCTCCTAGTACTTCATAAGGTGCATTAAGCCTTTAATGAATAAAGATGTGACTTTCTAAAATAACTAATACCTTTAATTTTAAAATGGGAACAACTGGCTGGCGTTGCTCCATGAAGAATACCATGTTCCAAAATTACAGAAAGAAGGAGAAGCTCAAATTAAGTTATTAGTTCCTGGTGAAAATTTAATGAAGTTGACATAGGTAACACTTCTTTTAGAAGAATAATTTTTGACTTACCTATTTGTTATTCCTAAGATCTGTAATTATTTGAACAGTTTTTGTAAAAGAGCCACTTGCATTGGGGATATGCTGAGCCTTAGACAAAGAGTTTATTTATTTATTTTTTAATCAGCAGGAGTGAGAGAGATTTATGTCATCCAACAGAGAAGGAAAACAAGCAAGCAAATTCATCTGTTTTCCACAACAATACCTTTTTATTTATTAACAGCTATGGAGAAGGCTAGACCATCAGTCTATAATTGAATTTTGTCTACTTTGTGGCGTAAGGAAGGGTGAATCTGGAAACTTGCTTGGTTAATTTTAGCCTAGTAAGTTTTTGAAAGCAACTCAGAAGAAGTAAGGCAACACAGCTAAGGATTGATTTTCCTGTCTCAAATCAGAGACATAAGTCATATGCCATGACTAACTTCTTCCTGAAGATATCAATACTCTACCCATAAGGCCATTAGTGGTTAAATATTTTGATCACTGAGGTGCAAAAATAGAAACCAGAGCCAACTGAGTTGGGGAAGAAGAGGGTGTACCTTTTCTGATGAAATTCTGTTTCTGTTAAACCTCTGGATCACGAAATACATCTAGGGCCATCTTCATTACTGTAACCACCCCCCAGCTGCCAACCTGGCTACTGACATGTGCCAGCACTGAGGGTAGGGCATGGATATCCCAATACAAGAAAACAAATTTAAATAAATATAAAACACTTCTGTGGGTGCTTTGAAAATGCACTATCTCGTTCGGATAAATTTTTATCGTTTGCACCAACTATTCTTCTCTATCTTTGGTCTTACCATTTTATATTTTAGGCACCAATATTTTTCATCACACACCTTGGGTCAAGAATAGTTCTACAAGCTGAGCATCCAGGGGTGAGCAAGACAGATGAGGTTCTTGCCCCAAAGAGAAAAATATATAAGCAAATCAGTGAATCTCTGCAGGTTGTCAGGAAATAGTGCCTAGATAGAGAGTGGTTGGGAGTCTCGCTCCAAAGAAATGTTCAAGAGAGTTCTCCAAGGCTGTGCCAGCATTTGAGCAAGGACTTAAAAGAGGGTGGGTTTGAGTGAAGAAGTGGTGGACCAGTTTTCCTAGATAAGGGAGGAATAATGTCCTGATTTGGGAAGCATCTTGGCAAGGATGAAGAACTGAAAAAAAATCTGGGTGTATCTGGAAAGTTGTACTAGAGAGGTAGTCAAAATTCATACCTGAAAGGTCTGCTAAGCCAACTTAAGGAGTCTGGATTTTATTCCAAAAGCATTCATTATGGAGCTATTATGATATATTTTATGACAACATTCTGCTTAGAGTAAGCCAATAGTTAGAATTTTTTAAAAACTTTGAAATTATCATTCTTTCAGTAACTTCAAAATGGAGTTGTTCAATCTAAATGTATTTTATATTTAATGACTTTCAAAAGAAAATGACTACGTAAATCTCAGAAATAATATGTTTCAGGATATTTCAAGAGAACTTTGGAATTCCTGGGGAATGTGTTCTGGTGATTCTTCCAGAAGAAGAGACAAGTTGGTAGAGAAAGACAGAGGAGGAATCCTGGTAAGTGATTCTTACGAATAAGGGAACATGCACTTTCTCATCAGCCTGGATTTCTCCACCCCCACCCCCCACCCCGTCCCATATCCTTTCACACATTTCACAATCAAGTTCACAGAGGTTGGTTTAGCTTTGTGTAGAGCTTTCAAAATAATGGTTATCTGGTTTTGAAAGATCCTTATAGTTCCACTTCACGGATATTTGTAAGGAACAGAAACTTGTTATTTACTCATAATATTCTGAAAGTAGATTCTCTAACACTCCCCTCCAGCCCATATGCACAAACATGCAACCTCACATTTTTTTCCATCAGAGCAGAGTGGAGTCAGGAAGTTCGTAGTAATTTGCAGACACACACCAGTCAGCTAACACATCACTGCAAACAGTGATACCACCGAGGCAGGAAGGAACAGATGCTGATCACACTGGGCTGAGGGTGCAGAAAAGGACTAGTGAGGGAACTGACCCAGCAAACCTTCAGCACAAGGAATGAAGGCTTACTGGATATAGGGGTTATTTTTTCTTATCGATACTAAATAAACGGAGTAAGGGATGTGATTTCAGTTTGCTTATTGAAATATGGCTTTAAGAATTTTATGTAATGCCTTATCAGATGGAGCTATCAAGATGGTTTCAGGCTTCCACATTGGCTGGGGTATTTTATTTAAACTAAGAAAGAACTAGAGACTAAAAGATTGTCTATGTTTGAGGTACAAATCCGTTTCTGTTTCAGTCTATTAGGATAATATTTCAATATTGCTTTTCCTAGTAAAGCATCTTGTTTTCTCCTATATTTGATTTCTTAAGCATGGTAAATATACTTGGTCTAAGAGAATTTTTTCTACTTTCACAATTGCATTAAACGTTAATATTTTAAAATAAATTGAATATTTGAAGTAAAGTATGCAGTCCTTTCTAATAAAAAAAAGTCTGAAACAGTGTCCATTTGGCTTCGAGATTGAAAATAATGTTACATCAGCAGCATAGGTTCCAGTAAGATTTATTAGAATGTTTGGTTAGCAGGAAATATCAGTTTACCAGATTTGTATTTATAGAATGAAATGCCAGTATTTACACTGAAAATAAATGATACCAATCACATCCCTTACTCATGTGTTACTTTTCCACACTGTTTTTCTACCACTTTATGGCAAAATTTCTTCCCCTTCTGGAATAATCTACCTAAATTTGATCTTCCTGAGAACATTGCTGAAGTATAAGAGGGTTGTCCTTTCCCCTTTCATAACTGTCCCCCCACTGAATTGCTTTTCTTATAATCACCCTTGTCATCCATCTTGAATCTTACTAGGGGGCATTGTCCCAAGGAAGAAAAATCTCCAACATACAAAGGACTATTTTAATATATTGATGTTGGTATTGAGAGGGTGGATTACTCCAGACACAGTTTAAAAAATTCTTTTACAATGTAAGTTGTTGCCAATGATTTGATCTCAACAAAGATGGAGGAACCAAATAAATTGCCACTGACAGATTGTTAGAAATGTTTATGACGTACTACTCTGATTTTAGTGTATAATTTTGAAGGAGTTCAGAGGATTGAGGAACACCGCTCTAACAAAAATCTTTCTGTCCTCATGTACTTAATTTATATGAATAATTTTTTTTTCAGCACTTACCTTCTCCCTCAAACAAAATTGAAAAGGAAAACTAGGAATAAAATTGATGCTGAACTTATTTCAGTTTAAGAAGCAGCTCACATCTTAAAATCATTTGCAATAAAATTATACTTTATGCTGAATATTACCCTGTCAAAACTTATTTCCCATTATTGTGTTGTTATGATTAATTATATGATTTTGCTATCATAAATGTAATTTAATCCTGACAATATATTTTAACATTTAGGGCATTATGGTCACAGGAAATGCTACTACTACTACTAAAACTAATAACAAAACCTTAAATGGAAATTTGCATATACATACATACAGACATATTTTTTTCTCGTGTCTTTTAAAATATTTATCTATTTATTAATATTTGGCTGTGTCAGGTCTTAGTTGCATCACATGGGATTTTCTGTCTACACTGAGGCATGAAGGGTCTTTAATTGCAGCATGTGGGATCTATTTCCCTGACCTTGGATTGAACCTGGGCTCCCTGCATTGGAAGTATGGAGTGTTAGCCACTGGATCACCAGAGAAGCCCCTACATGTATATTTTCAGTGTAGCAAAATATGCTGAGATGGTCAATAAAATCCTTTAAAGCATAGCTTTCTATTACAGACACACAAAAAATTCTGCCAAGGATATGTAAAGTTTTCGTGTAATGAAATGTAAAGTTTTTAACAGTTAAACAGCAAGTTCACTTATCATTTAAAGGGATGATATTATGACTACATCACAAGTTGTTAAGACATTAGGAGACCATTACATTGGAAATAGTAAAGCAACAGTTGATTTTAAATATTTACAATATACCAGAAGTCATACCCTTGGCAACCATTTAAAACGATTATGAAGAAGTTTAGAAGTCAGCTTAAAGACATTTATGATGATACAAAGCTTTTCAAAATTCTCAGAGATGGTAAGCAAAGTTTTTTGGAAAAAACAGATGGACAAAAACTATGAAACCTCCTTTAAAAGAAGAGCAATCTGGCCAAAACAACTTTTACTAGAAGGGAAGTTGACACAAGCAGGAGCTGAAAGCCCAAACACTTACCGTGGCCTGTGGGGCCCTACGCTACGTCTGAGATCTTCTCTTTCCTGCCATTCCTCCCCCCAGTCGCTCCACATTAGTGAGACTGCGGTCCTTGTTATACTTCAGACACGCTAGACAGGTCCTGCCTCTGACTCCACGTTGCTGGCTCCCCCCACCCGAGACACTCTTTCCCCAGATCTCCTTCAAGTCATTATCTTCGACTCATGGGCTTCTCTGTACCATCTGACATAAAATTACAATCGCCTCAATCCCCGCTCTCCCCAGCTTAATTTTTTCCCATGCCATAATCCTTTTCATACACATAGTACACTTTGCACACAATGGAACTGAATTATTTATTAAGTTTTTAGTCTCTACCCCTCTAGAATGCAAGCCCCATGGAAGCAGAGGTTTTGTCATTGCTCATAGCTCTATTTCCAGTATCTAAAACAGCCCCTGGAACTGAGCAGTAGGCATTAAATAAAAGATGTTGCATGGATGAATATGCAAGTTATTTCTAAGATGCATGGCCTCCATGTCAAAGGCTTTTTTAGAAGGAAATGACAAAACTTCTTATAAAATTTTCTTGTCACTGTCAGTAGAAATAATAGGAGTCTATCATAACAGATTAAGGAACCAAGGAAATAAGCTATCCTTATTCCATATTAGTCATTTATTATAGATGTAATTTATCTTCACAACTAACAAGATCACAAAGAAACTTACATTCACTCCTTTATTCAGTTGGTCAGTTAGTTAATTAAGGAACATTTGTTCAGCATCTGTTGGCTACTGTGCCACTGGGGCAAAGGTAAATAGAAATTTGAGAACACTTTTAATTTTCCAAATGTGTTTTTCTTCAAAATGTTTTTTAATTAAAAATAATATAGCCCTACCCACATTTATCTGTAAATTCAATGTACTCCTCAAGAGGAATTTCATGAAATTTGATGAGGTGATGACACAGTGACATGAATGAACCAAAGGCCAAGAATAACCAATATATTTTGGAAGAGAGGGAAGAATCTGTATCAATAAGCTCTATATGCAATGTCAAGACTTATTATAAATCTATAGTAATTAAGTATGGTATTGACAGAGGGATAGACAAAAATAATAATGAAATATAATGGAGAACCCTGCGTATATAGAACTTTGCAATATGACAGAAATGGTATTATAGATCAGTTGAGAAAGGATGGATTCTTCCATAATTGACTAGATTATTAAAATATTGATTAAAATGTTGCCCTTATTATGGAAAAAACTCTACTCTTCCAGGCAAAGAAATTCCAGATGGTCTAAATAAATACTGAAACTTAAAAGAAAATTTTAATAACGCTTAGAAGAAAATTTAAGAGAATATATTTATGATCTTATAGTATCAAAAAGATTTAGTTCAAAAAGGACTAAAGAAAAACAGTAATGTAAAAGAAAAGATGGATTTACTTTACCAAAGCTATCATTGCTATTTAGATGCTAAGTCATGCCCAACTCTTTCATGACCTCATGGACTCTAGGGTCCTCTGTCTGTGGGATTTCTTAGGCAAGAATACTAGAATAGGTTGCAATTTCCTTCTCCAGGTGATCTTCCTGACCCAGGGATTGAACCTGAATCTCCTGCATTGGCAGGTGGATTCTTTACCACGAAATCACCAGGGAAGCCCCAAAGCTATCGTGTGTGTATGTGTGTGTGTTAGTGCTCAGTCGTGTTTGACCTTTTGCAACCCCATGGACTGTAGCCCACAGGGCTCCTCTGTCCATGGAAGTCTCCAGGCAGGAATACTGGAGTGGGTAGCCATTCCCGTCTCCAGGGGATCTTCCTGACCCAGGGATCAGACCCAGGTCTCTTGCATTGCAGGTGGATTCTTTACCATCTGAGCCACCAGGGGACCCCAAAGCTATCATAAACAAATACAAAAGATAGCACAGAAGGGAAAGATGCACTTGCTTTTATATAAGGAATCAATGATTATTATACATTGTGTATTTATAATATGTAGTTTATATCAATCAATAAGAAAAATACCCCCAAAATTGAGAGACTGTTATCCAAGTTACCAATAAACAAATAAAAAGTGCTCATGCTCAGAAATGAAACAGAATGTTCAAATCAAATCAGTTAACAGCTAAACATTTCATATTCATTAGACTGGCAAAAATTTAAGCCTAATAATGCCAAGTATTGAAGGAAATGTGGAATAAATGTTGATTGGTGGTGAAGTTGGTAAAAAACCCAAGGAGAACAATTTGGATATGTGTAATTAGTTCAAAGCATTCAACCACCTTGATTTGACAACTTCTTAGTATATCCCTTGGATAAACTCCTGCGTATGTGCACAAGGAATCATACATAGGCATGCTCATTGTGGCTTCCTAATGATATATTAGAAATATATCACAAATGATATATTAGAAATAATCAATCAACAAGAGACTGGATGAATGGTATCTTATTTTCACATGGAATATGAAAAAGAAGTTAAACAAACAAAGTTGTTCCATATGACCAAAAATGATAAAATTAATGGAAAAAACAAGTGAGAGTAAAATGTCTACAACCCACAATTCAATGCTATGTTGCTTACAGTCATATGTGGATATTATAAAGGTGGGTAGATTGAAATTACCACCAATTTCTCCCAGTTCCAAAACTCCATAACACTCCATACACAATATATGTCTTGTATATTTGTGTTCCTGGGTAGCTTTTATCAAGCTTTTATAATAATTCAAAAGACAGTAAACTTCTTCCCTTGAAATTCTTCCCATATCATGGTTTTAGTTAATATCTGTAAATGCACCCCCTTTGCCCCAATCTATCTCCCTGTCCCAGACTGCACCTTTGGATATCAGAGCTATGCATTGCTCTAGTTCCCAAGACATTCCCACTTAGGTGCCTACCATGCACCTAGAACTTAACAAGTGAAAGACAGAACTCATTTTTCCTCACTGCCCTTGCTCCTTGTCTGCCTCAGGTTCCTATCTCAGAGAATGGCTCAGCCATCTAACAGATTACTCGCTGAACACAATCCCCAGCTCTGCCCCGTTTCCCAGAACCCACATCCAATTACAAAATGACTCTCAATCCCACTTGTCATATACTTATTTCAGCTTTCCTTTTCTCACCATTCTAAAAGTGGAACCATGCCCAGGCCTCCTTGTCTTCAGGCCAGATTATTATCACAGCCTCCTAACTACTCACCTATCCCCCATGTAGTAACTAAAAAGCAAACCTAACTGCAACGTCTCAGTGCCACACTTCTAATATGCAAGCCTGCCCTTGGTATGTCCCCAGCTTAAAATCTTGTCGTGGTACCTACTTGTCCTTAGGATAAAGGTCAAACTTCTCAATATAGTTACAGGGTTCTTTCTAACATAATGGTTGCCTCTTTTGCCTCCCCATATTTTTTCCCTGTGGCTTCCTCTTCTACTCAGCATTCGGCTTAAGAACTTCTTTTCATTTCTTCTTTAGATATGTTTTCTCTGGCATCTAGGACTTTATTCATGTGATGCTATTTACTCATTCTCCGTGTTTATCTAGTTAGCTTCTGCCCACTCTAATATTGCTTCTTTCCATTCCCTAGTCTAATTATATCATAACCCTCCTCTGTGCTGTTCTTAGATGGGTGTCCAAGGGCTGTCACAGATGGGCGCACAGGTTGTGCACTGTTCAACTCCAAGGGGCGCTCCTCACATTACGGTCTATGTGAAGAATGCCCCTGACGTTGCGCACATGCGGTGGTCATGTCCATCATATTTCTATCACCGCAGGCAAATGCATTACAGGGCATTAGTGTAACTGCCTGCTGACTTGTCTTTCTCACTGTTTCGCTAAGTAGACAAGGGACATCACATCTGAGACTAGAAGTCAATAAATAAAAAAAAGAAAAATACATTGACTCTTCACCTTTGTCATGAGGTCATTTAAGGATATATCCTCTATGTTTATACCAGGATCTCATCTCAGGGGCGGAAACAGAGAAATGACAGGCCACCTAAGATAAACTGAAAATTTTTATCCAAGACAGAATGAACTCTTCCTAAAAGATATAAAGCTAAGTACCTAAGCAATGAAATCCAAGCTCCATGATAGCAGAGATTTTTGTTTGTTTGTTTCCATTTGATCCATGCTGATTCCTCTGACTCTAGAAAAGAGTCTTACACCCAGTAATCCTGAAGAAAGGCTTTCTGCATGAATGAAGGAGTCATTTGTTTCATGATTATTATTGTAGATTATACTTCAACTGGATTGAGGACCCATGGAGAATACTAGAACGGAGCTTGACAAACATCCATGTTGCTGCATTTTGTTCAACCAAAGGCTCTTCTACATGTACCAGGTTAAGAAATTGCAATTCTTTAGCATCAGGCATCTTTGTAAGGTTCTTTAATTCATTTGGGGACAAGGCAGAAGAAACAGGGGAAAACCTCATGGGGAGGAGAGTTAGAAGAAAGGTAAATACACTCTTTGAATTGCCTGGATTTTTAGCAAGTAACCTTTATATAGCATCTTACAAACCCACAGAACTTCCACACACATGCTCTCTGCTCCTCACCAGGGAAGGCAGAGACCAAGCAGCCATTTCCTTCCTGTGAGGATAAGACAGAATCTCTCTACCCTGAACAGAATTCGTGTTAAAACTTTCTTTCACATCTTAAAGGCCGTAAATGAAAACTTAATCATCTGGATCTGTCTGTGTTTATATTGAAGGAAGTTTTCTGTGTGTTAAAGAAGAAACAGAAAAAAAATAAAAATTTTTATGGAACTGGGTTATTAGGTTAAAGTTTCATAAATTCTTTCCCTTAAAAACCAAGGATTCCTTGAAAATGTGCTGAGACTCATGGATGTATTAAAAAGGGTTGTCTCTAGATAGTTTAGTGACAGTTTGGATTTCTTTTGTATTTCTTTTTAGAAAAATACCATGGACGCTAGTCTTTCCTCCTTTCCCATTAATAACTACATATGTGAATTCACTCTACGGTGATGTGTTTGTTTCCAAGTGTAACTGAAATGTAAACCAAAAAGATAATGAATAATGGAATTGCTCGGTCAAGTTTCTATTTTAAACATTTTAAAATTATATGACTTTAAATATTGGGAAACTCCTGGGTCAGTTTTTTTTCCTTTAGAGCCACTCTCATTAACGTGTGTTAGTTACTGTTAAGTGTCCTTTTTAGCATAGATTTTGAAGAATGGATTTCTTTTAAGAGGAGTACACTGTATCTAACAATTCAATAATGGGTTACATGTTTGGGGAAATATGATCTGACTTGTTATACCTTAATTTAGTTCATGTTCAGTAATATTTCACTCAGCTTATTTGATCTTGGCATAATTTGAAGAGATAAGTGAGATAAGCATGGTTTAATGCCAGCTTAAACAAATTTTTTTGATATTTATCTCTGGTAAAATGTAACTTGTGACTGGGTGATGATACAAAGTCACAGTGTCAGAACAGTTCTTATTAGCTTTTAAACTGTGCTCTCCAGACTAACTGGTGCCTTACACAGAGAATCATTTCTCAGAGCAACCCTTGCTGCACATCCATTCTTAATGAGATTGGGCAATGTAGCCATTTACAGATGGTGCAAGTAGATTTAGTCTTCTCTATTGTTCATAATTGTGACACGTGAACATACGTTTATTTCTCCTAGCTTTCATTCAAAAATTGCATAATATTGAAGTGCACACTTGTCTTAATTCACTTACTTCTATGACGTATTGTAATGAAGTAATTTTTAAAGCTTTTGCCCAACTCTAACTCCAGCTGTTTTCACTGAGAGAAATTTCTATACCGAATCTAGCATCTATCTTCAATTTCTATATTAACAGCTCTCCCTGAAAGGTTAATTTTGCCATCAATATCACTAAGGCCCAAATTAACTGCCTCCCCGCTGGACATTGCTTTAGTTATTGAAGGCAGAGTATGACTGCTACTGTAAGCTGCCATCCCATAGCAGTCTTCGTGATGACATTTGGAAGGGTAACTAATTTGCTTCCAATTCAAAAGATGCCTTGGTAGCAAAAGACCTTCATTCTAAAGCTTTTTTCCCTTGGATACAAATATCTTCAGAAAAGAAGGGCAGCTTAGGACCTATCCCCTGATATTGAGGATGAAAGGCTGCAGGGACAATGAGATTTTCTGAGTGCTGGTAAGCAACCAGGGGGAAGGAAATGAAAGGCTGGAAGAGGAAGCCATAGTACTAAGCATATCAACTGCTCTATAGACCCCCAAACTATTACCCACATGGGCGGCATATTTCTGTCGTTATTATTGATTGTTGCCTGTTTTACCCATAGCTCATGTGTTTTCTTGGTAAAGAAAGAAGAAGAAAAAAAAGAGAACTTAACCAGATAAGCAGTAATGAAACTAGATTTCTTCATTTACCTCCCATTTCAAAATAAGTTGTATAAAAAGGCAATAGTTATTTAATTTCACAATCTAAAGAATAAAAAGCATGTGGATGCATTCTTTTAACAACTATTGGCAGTCACTGGAAATCATTTATACTATTGCCAAGGTGTTATGGATTATCAATGAATTGTTACCTAACAGGGAAAAGCCCAGTTTTATTTTTGAAAAACTAAACCAAAATCTAATTGTGACGTTGCTGCTCAAAGACACAATGTTTATTAAAGTTTTTCAGTATAGATAATTTGTGCTTTGATGTTTAAGCACTACTAAAAGCACCACGACTTTTTATGAACATCTTTTAGAAATTGAACCCTGCAAACAAGACATTCTGGTGTTGCTTTTGAGAGTGAAGCTATAATAAAATCAAACACATGCCCAAAGAGCCAAAAATTGTTTCAAAGAGGTACAACTGCAGTCTAAAAATTTCAATAACTTCAATAATTCCAAAGCTCCAACATTAAAGAAATTATTAGAACATCCAGACGTTTCTGCAGAATTTCTTGCAATATATTGGCCCTTACGATGAAGCGATGTGAAAAGAAAGTCCTCCAATGTGAGAGTTATCTTGGAATAATGGTCAAGCCCATACATCCTCTAATATCATTATCTCTTAGTTTATCTTCTGAGAATAACCACTCAGAACATGAATTATCTTTTCTACAAAGAACCACAGTTATTGATTGGGTTTTGATGTAATTTGTAGGTTTAGATTTGATTCACGTTTGATCACTGCAACATCATTCATTCATTCATTCATTAAGCACGTTTTGGATCGCTGCTGGTGCTGTTTAATCACTAAGTGTGTTGGACTCTTGCGACTGCATAGACTGTAGCCTGCCAGGCTCCTCTGTCCGTGGTATTTTTAATTACCTGATGTTTAATTTGTTCCATGAACTATGAAAACATTGGACATAAAATGTAAAGCAAAAATGTTCCTGCTCTTTAGGTTCACAGACAAATCAGGAAGGCAAATATAGAAGCCAAAATCATTTTGCCAGATTGACAAAGGAGTTAACAAAACAATTGGACAAAGAAATGCTTGGGCAAATGGATTGATGAGTGAGCTTGCAAATTCTAACCATTGTAAGTCTTACTTTATGGTTTAAAAAAGGTTTGGGGGAGAAGTAGGTTTTGTATGAGTCGAGGTGCAAAGAAAATCCACGACCAGATGATATATTTGGCCTTTAATGCAAAGCTAAGTACTTAAAACTTTAACCTATAAGCCAGTGCTTCTCAAAGTTATTTCCACAGAACACCAGTGGCCTCCACTGAGCAACCAAGTGGTCTGGATGTGGTTAAGTTATTGTAGAAGGTTAGGAAATAAGCAATTTTATTTATGTACATTTCAGAGATTTCAGTTCTAAAAGTAATTATTCTTTTTACAGAAAACATATGGTTATTATGATCATTACAAGTGTGCATGTGTTACAGGGAATTAAAATAAACATTAGAACAAGGACCAGGCAGATTATGTGAATGAAAGAAGCAGGTTGTGTATAACTTGCTTTTTAGTGTCCAAAGCAAAAACAGAACGTCAGCCTGCATATGCTGGGAAAAGCAATATGTTCAAACTTACATGATCAAAACAAGGCAATGGTGTTTCTCTTCTCTGACTTTTTAATACACATTATCATCACTAACCAATATTTTCATATCTTAAAACACTATGCTAACAATTAGATTATATTGAAAATCAATAGAAAAGATCCTTTCTACTATCAAAATTACTGTACTGTCTTCTCATTAACATAATTTTGGTAAGAACCCATATTTATAATACAACTGATAATCTCCATTGATGAACACATGCATCTGAGAAGGGAAATGAGAGAAATTAACAGAAAAGTTAATATTCAAAACTATGCCTACCCATTTACAAAAGGATACATTCTACAACACAGGGAACATAGCCAATATTTTTTTATAGCTTATAAATAGAATATAACCTTTAAAATTGTGAATCACTAAGGTATATATAATACTGTACATTTACTATACCTCAGTAAAAAACACTTATCCACTGGTTTTTAGTAATAATGACAGCACCTATTAGTTGACATCAAGTATTCTGCTATTACCTTTTAAATGTATTTATTATCTCCCACTTGTAAAATAACTTTTTAAGGAAATTATTATTATTATTCCCATTTTATATGGATGAGGAGAACAAATTCAGGCTCTATTATCTGAGAGTTCTTATAATTACATAACATTATTCATGGTGCTATGAGAAGAGGCAAAGCCACAATTTAACCCAAATTTTGTTGAATTCTAAACCCATGACCCTTCCCTTTTACTCTGCTATTCTTCTGTTTTAATCTATGTAAAACTGTGCCAACGACCTACTCATTAACACATTGAGTTAATATCATCATTTTAAAATCGATTTTTTAAACTAATCAACTTTTAGCAATATTTTTATTTCATACTTTTAATTCTCCAAGCCAGGCCTCAATAATACATGAACCATGAACTTCCAGATGTTCAAGCTGGTTTTAGAAAAGGCAGAGGAACCAGAGATCAAATTGCCAACATCCCCTGGATCATTGTAAAAGCAAGAGAGTTCCAGAAAAACATCTATTTCTACTTTATCAACTATGCCAAAGCCTTTGGACTGTGTGGATCACAATAAACCGTGGAAAATTCTGAAAGAGATGGGAATACCAGACCACCTTTCCTGCCTCTTGAGAAACCTGTGTGCAGGTCAGGAAGCAACAGTTAGAACTGGACATGGAACAACAGACTCATTCCAAATAGGAAAAGGAGTACGTCAAGGCTGTATGTTGTCACCCTGCTTATTTAACTTATATGCAGAGTACATCATGAGAAACGCTGGGCTGGAAGAAGCACAGGCTGGAATCAAGATTGCTGGGAGAAATATCAATAACCTCAGATATGCAGATGACAGTACCCTTATGGCAGAAAGTGAGGAAGAACTAAAGAGCCTCTTGATGAAAGTGAAAGAGGAAAATGAAAAAGTTGGCTTAAAGCTCAACATTCAGAAAACTAAGATCATGGCATCCAGTCCCATCACTTCATGGCAAATAGGTGGGGAAACAGTGGCAGACTTTATTTTTCTGGGCTCCAAAATCACTGCAGATGATGACAGCAGCCTTGAAATTATAAGATGCTTACTCCTTGGAAAGAAAGTTATGACCAACCTAGACAGCATATTAAAAAGCAAAGACATTACTTTGTCAACAAAGGTCCATCTAGTCAAAGCTATGGTTTTTCCAGTGGTCATGTATTTATGTGAGAATTGGACTATAAAGAAAGCTGAGCACCAAAGAATTGATGCTTTTGAATAGCATCAATTTCTTGGTATTGGAGAAGATTCTTGAGAGTCCCTTGGACTGCAAGGAGATCCAACCAGTCCATCCTAAGGGAGATCAGTCCTGAGTGTTCACTGGAAGGACTGATGTTGAAGCTGAAACTCCAGTACTTTGGCCACCTGATGTGAAGAGCTGACTCACTGAAAAAGGCCCTGATGCTGGGAAAGATTGAAGGCGGGAGGAGAAGGGGATGACAGAGGATGAGATGGTTGGATGGCATCACTGACTCAATGAATATGAGTTTGGGTACATTCTGGGAATTGGTGATGGACAGGGAGGCCTGGTGTGCTGCAGTCCATGGGATGGCAAAGAGTTAGACATGACTGAGTGACTGAACTGAACTTATTTTATACCATAACCTTTTTATCATCTCTCAGTAATTTTTTTTATCCAAAACATCCTTTAATAAAGAAGTAAACTCTCGAAATATAGGAGACAGTTTTTTCAAAATGTCAGACTTCATACTGATTATCTATGTCTCTAGTGATAAATTTCATAAGTTATCATCTCCCTATTGTTTCTCCTAGAAGTAATCCCTGTATTCAAATTCATTGTGTATGAATGTCAAGTTCTTCTAGCATAAGGACATTTCCTTAGAAACAGAACTTTTCCTATAATATTTGACTCTTAAAACTCTTTCCAACAATTTCAAAAAAATACTCATTGAATGTAACTAGGCTTTCTTCAGATATTATTAGACCACAGATGAACTTTTTTATCATGACATGAAAAAACCAAGCAAGATAACCTGGACAAATATATTCAGCTTCAAATAAGTAAATGATCACTTAAGATGATGAACTGAGAAAGGGAGGAGATGATGACAGAAAATTAAAGGTAGCAAAAATAATGTACATATTCAGAGTTTTCATCAAAAGGCAAAAGAAAACAAAGATAATGATTTACTCAATCATTCCATTACTTCATAGTCATTACAAGAGCTGATAGCAGAGAAAAACATCACTATTAACTGCTACCACAAAGAGATACAAAATGATAATCCCCGCCATTCATAGTACTCTTTCTAAAAGAAACTTTCTTCTTTTTTAACATTTCAGTTGGTACTGTTTGGCTGTTCTGAGTTATTGTTGCGGCATGCAGGCTTTCTCTAGCTGCAGGAAGCAGGAACCGCTCTGGTTGCGCTGTCTCAGCTTCTTACTGCAATGGCTTCTCTTGTCATAGGGCACAGGCTCTAGGCTGTGTGGGCTTCAGTAGCTGAAACGCAGGGCCTCGGTAGTTGCCGTTTGTGGTTTCTAGAGTGAGGGCTCAGTAGTTGTGATGCATGAGCTTAGTTGCCCCATGGCACGTGGGATCTTCCTGGACCAGGGATCAAACTGCATTGCAAGGCGATTCTTAACCACTGGACGACCAGGGAAGCCACTAAAAGAAGCTCTATGCTGCTGCTGCTAAGTCACTTCAGTCGTGTCCGACTCTGTGTGACCCCATAGACGGCAGCCCACCAGGCTCCCCTGTCCCTGGGATTCTCCAGGCAAGAACACTGAAGTGGGTTGCCATTTCCTTCTCCACTGTGTGAAAGTGAAAAGTGAAAGTGAACTCGCTCAGTCGTGTCCAACTCTTCGCGACCCCATGGACCGCAGCTCACCAGGCTCCTCCGTCCATGGGATCTTCCAGGCAAGAGTACTGGGAGCAGGGAAAAGAAGCTCTATAGCCATGACAAATAAATAAATTGTACACAATTTCTAAGCATGATCTACAAATAATTAGCATTGTATTTCTTATTAAAATATAAAGCATTCAGTTTGCCTAATTATGAAATTCAGTGTATTTCCTCTCCCAAAAGAAAACTAAACTCTTTCTTTACTTCCCATTTTAAGTAATGACACTGTTGTTGGTTTAAATTTTCTTACATCAGTAATAGTTTTCATGCCTCTTTCTAGTGTGAGATATAGATTCCCAATTAAATTTCAAGTTAATTTAATTATTATAGTAAATAAATGAGCAGTGATCAGTTAGTTAGCAAGATTAGAAAATACTTAGAGAATAATTTTTTTTCAGCAAAGCTGACATTTTCTTCTTATTACTATTTTAAAATATCAAAGGAAGTAACTAGTAAGCAGTCAAATGTTTCTGAAAATTCACAAGACCATTTAAATGCTGTGATGCAGCAAAGGAAATCATAAACAAAATGAAAAAAAAATAGAATGGGAGAAAATATTTGCAAATAAGAAACCAATAAGGGATTAATCTCCAAAATATACAAACAGCTCATTCATAGACTGGTATTGCTTTTCATGCTGAAGAAATAATAGGAGACTCTAAAGTCAGCAGAATTCAATGCAGAATTAATGATATGATTTTTTAAAACACCTTTTAGATGGTCTAATAGTATGGACTACAGCCCGTCAGGCTCCTCTGCCCATGGAATTTTTCAAGCAAGAATACAGGAGTGGGTTGCCATTTCTTACTCCAGGGGATCTTCCTGACCTAGGGATTGAACCTGAGTCCCTGGTATCTCCTGTATTGGCAGGCACTTTACCACTCTACCACTTGGAAGCCCCACTCATGCAACTGAGTACAAAAAAATTCCCCAAACAACCTGATCAAAAAATCGGTGGAAGAGCCAAATAGACATGTCTCCAAAAATATAAGGATGGCCAAGAAGTACATGAAGAAATGTTCAGCATCACTAATTATTAAAGAAATGCAGATAAAAACTATAATGAGGTAACACCTTATTACAGTTAGAATGGTCATGATCAGAAAATCTACAAACAATAAATGCTGAAGAGGAGGTGGAGAAAAGGGAACATTCCTACACTGTTGATGGACTGTAAACTGGGTCATCCATTATGGAGAGCTATATGGAGGTTCCTTAAAACCTAACTATAGAAATACCATATGACCCAAGAACCCCTCTCCTGGGCATGTATCCAGAGAAGACCATGATTTGAAGAGACACCTGCACCCCAATGTTTAGCACTGTTTACAATAGCCAGAACATGGAAGCATTGTAAATGCCAGTGGCCAGAGGAATAAATGAAGTGTGGTGCATATATACATGGACTATCACTGAGCTATGAAAAAGAGTGAAATAATGTCATTTGCAGCAGCCTGGATCGACCTAGAGACTGTCATCCTGGGTGAAGTAAGTCAGACAGAGAAGGATAAATGCCATATAATATTGCTTATATGTGGAATGTAAAAAAATGGTATAAATGAACGTATTTACAAAACAGAAATAGAGTCACTGATACAGAAAGCAAACTTAGGGTTACCAAGGGGCAAGGGAAAGGAGGGATAAATCGGGATATTTGGACTCACATATACATACTGCTGTATATACAGTGGGTAACTAAAAAGAACCTTTTACAATAGCATGGGGAACGCTACTCAAGGCTCTATAATGACCTATATGGAAATAGAATCTAAAAACAAGTGGATATGTGTATATGCATAACTGATTCACTTTACTGTATAGCAGAAGTCAACACAACATTATAAATCAACTATACACCAATAAAAATTAATTAGGGAAAAATTGTTGTAATGCATATGCATAAACATATATATATATATATATCATACCTTTTGCCTACAAATTCTCAATAAGATCATTATAAGACATTGTTCTTTTAATGCTATAAGTTTGTGAAAACTTAACCATGAAGGGCAAATATTTATCCAATTTCCAAAAATACATTAAAGAAAAGATTAGGGTAAAAAGTTAAAGGTAAATAAAACTCAGAACTTCTCACTCTTCCTTGAAGTCCATACCATTAGACCATCTAAAAGGTGCTTTAAAAAAAGCATATCAAAAAAAAAAAAAGCATATCATTGATCTTGCATAAAATTCTGCTGAGTTTAGAATCTTTTATTACTTCAGCCTGAAAAACAATGGCAAAAAAGCCAAATTAAATGTGACAGAAAGTTGTTAAGGTGCTCATTACCATTTTTCTGACAGTGATTTATTCTTGAATCTGTAATACAAAAATATAATGAGATTTTTCCAGAATCAAAAGAAAAAGTGTTCTGAGACAGAAAATACATGCAGTTACTTTCTTTCTAATTAACAAGAGGAAAATAACTATAGCTTCTGGCACACGAGCATGCTAAAACAACACTGCTCTGTAAATATTACTATGCAACCCATTTTCAGGATCCAGATCAGAACACTTGCAAATACTTTGGTGTTGCTCCCAAGTTAGAAATGCATGGTTTATCTTTTAAATAGGAATTATCTAAATAATACATTTTGTGATTTCTTAATAACAAAAACAAACACATTTTATGATTATCTAAATAACAACAACAACAACAAAAACCCTCTATGTCCAGAATCACTTCTTTGAAACTCATAGTCTAAGAATAGCCATTTGATTTAATCTTCACATAAGTTCACGAAGTTGGATAATGGAGATAGTATATTATGTAAGTGATATTAGAATCTATGGCATTAGTAAAGAACACTTGAAAATGTTTTTCTCTTCAAAGAACATTCTAATAAATCCCTTTAGGGGAATCAAAATTTATCAAGGGGAAAATTATTCTTAAAGAAATACGTTGGTTTGAAGGGTTCCCTAACAACATTTATATACTGATTGCCTTATATATGCCAGGATAATGCTGGGAAAAAGATGCACAAGACCTTGTTCCTATTCCCCAAATGGCTTTCTATTCAGTTGGAAGCTATGATATGAACACAAACAAGTGGGATACTGGGCAGAAGAAACTGTAATAAAGACACTTCTGAAGAAAAGCATTCCAGGAGGTGGGGGCAACTACTGCCGCATATTACTGGCAGAGGGGAAATGAGAAGAGTTCCCTGTGGGCTTCAAATTTAAAAACCCAATATGGCATTTGTGTTAGTTGATCTATGGGAACAGAACCAAGGAGACTGTTTAAAGCAAAACAATAGATGTGCGTGAGATTTTTTAAAAAAATTAAAGTGCTTGTCTCTTAGCTGTGTCCAGCTCTTTGTGACCCCATGGACCATAAGCTGCCAGGCTTCTCTGTCCATGAAATTCTCCAGTCAAGAATACTGGAGTGGGTTGTCATTCCCTTCTCTAGGGGGTCTACCCCACCCAGGGATCGAACCCTGTCTCCTGCATGGTAGGCGAGTTTTTTACAGTCTGAACGATGAGGGAAGCCCAAGTATATGAGTTGGAAATATGTAAAACAGGGTCACCACCACGTGGGGTTTCAGGACAAATAATTGGGAAGTGATGGGTTGAACCACTTAGCAGAAAGAGACTCTGAAATTGAGGTTAGGACTTAAAAAGTTACTAATGGAGCATATCTATCAGAGCATCAGGAATAACTTATTTCTAAATGGGAAGCAAGCATATGTTCCATTTTTGCTAGTCTGAAAATATCAGTTGCCCTTATTGAAGTGGCCCTGGTTTGAACATGTTTGAGAATCACCATCACAGAAAATAATTCAGAATCACTTATAAATATGAGTTGTTGGGTCAAATCAGTAACATGTAAAATTCATCAATTGGGCTGGTTTGGTTCTTTCCACTACAATGGTCTGGGATTATCATATTTCTTATCAGCATTTACTTCCAGGAATACCCATGGATCTGAATAGCCGCTTGCTAAGATGTAAAAAACAAAATGCTCCATCCAAATTTGTGGGTTTGCTTGGACACGTTATAAAATCATAAGTGCCATTCACAGCGGACACCCTGAAACCACACAGGTTTTGAGGGAGCAGCATGGGTGATGATACACATGAGACAGGATGGAGTCTCTCCCTGGATGGAGTCTCAGCTACTTAGCAAGCCAACACTGAGCACCGCAAGCCAAGACCCTCGATATCTGAAGCAACATGCCATGATTCATATACAAAGAAAGATGTGGCATTGCAGTCTTCACTTTCTTCTTATCCATTTGCTTTTGTTGCTGAATTAACAAATATGTAAGAAACCTCTGGGGAAAAATCATTAAGCTAAACCCTCATCTATTTCTTTACCAGTTGGAGAAACATTTTCAGTACTGAATTATTCCATTTTAATTAGGTTATTTAATTTTTACCTCATTATTAATGACTGGTAGAAAAATATTATATATGCTAAAAATGATACACTAACATTTAAAATACTTTAAAATGTAATTGAAAATTTAGAATGTAAAAGTCTAAACATATTTTTTATAATTGCATATTTTTTCAATTTCATGAATTTATACATATAAATGTATAATACCTTGTTGGCACTTACTAAATGCATTTGCTGACTACTGAACCAGTGCTTTACGTGTATTGTCACTAGGTCCAAAACAATGCTGTGTGACAGATACTTTTAATTTATTCTGTAAATAAAGAAACTAAATCCAGAGAGGTTATTTGTGCAAGGTTTTAATGCTGGTATAAGGAGAAGATAAAATTTTAAAAGTCTGTAGCTATGAAATGTGGGTTTCCCCCCCTGCATGTTTTCTTAAAGACACTGTTAATTGAATTCTTATTATGTATAGGTTGTAAGACTTTCCATGTAGATTTCATCTAATCCTCACAATAACTCTATATAGTATATTATATTATGGAACCTGGTCTACAAAGTGAAAACCAAGGCAGAGAAAGCATAAATAAGTTATCCATCTTCATATAGTGGTGAGTAGTTGTGTCTATCGTGTAATTCAATGGAGCAAAGGTATATATTCATTTTTCTACATGAAATGTTGAACATTTGCTTCCTAAATTAATTTAACTCAATACTGCTATTGTTATTGTGATACAGTCTTTTATCTGTAATAAAAGTACTTTTATATCCCAAAAATACTTATTCTCCCAGTTGGTCCTAGGACTTTGATGAATATTTTTCTTTGATGAATATTTTAACATTGTATCTATTTTGAAAACCCCTTCTTAAGTCTATGGTTTACTGGAATAGACTCTACTGGAAAAAAAGCCTAATAGAGGTCAATTATTAAACCAGGAGAGGATAAATATACTACAAGATTTACCTACCATTTGCTAATCTGCATGTGGTTTATAATGTCATGTATGACAAACATTGATTCCTCTATTCATTTAAAATTAGAAAATACCTAATCTTCACTCATTATATTTGAAAGAAACTGAATAGATCTATCAATGTGAAAATGCTTTATTTTGTTCAAAAACTATACAAGCTTAGCAATTACATAATTCTTCATTAGTCACTACTTTTAACTCTGACACATTGATTATTATCTCTCCCCCCTCCCACCCTGACTCATTGAAAAGAAAAAAAATATGCTTGGATGGGTTCTTCTTTATACTTTTCACTAAAATGTTGAAACCAGATGTTTTAAACTCAATACTGGTTTCGTACTGCCCTTGCCTATTTTGAAAAACCTAAAATATAATCATTGACTTTGCAAAATACAGTGGTTAGCTCAGTGCTCAGCAAAGACACAGAACAGGATTGCATTCCTGCTGTGACATGCCCCCTCTACTACTTGCAATTTACAGAGAGAAATCAGTCTTTGCCCATATCTGAGTGTGGTCTGAGCATTGTCTGAACTTAGCCCTTTCAGGAACAGATGTGTTGTTACTGGTAGCATACAACTTGATTATCTTATCTGCAGAGTGACCTTTTTGTTCTTGTGTTTTTAAGTTTATAGCCCATTTACAGTTGTTATCAAATATTGGCTATATTTGCCTTGTTGTACAATATGTCCTTGCAGCTTCTTTTATATCTAATAGTTTGTATGTTTTATTTTCCTACTCCTGTATTACCCTACCCCCCTCCCCTCTCCTCATTTCTAACCACTAGTTTTTTCCTCTATATCTGTGTCCTTTTTTTGTTTTATTTACCAGTTTGTAGTATTTTTTAGTTTCCACATGTAAGCGATATCATGAGCTAGTTGTCTTTTTCTGACTTATTTCACTGAGCATAACACCCTCCAAGTCCGTCCATGCTTCTGCTTTCTTTTTTATGGCTAAGTAGTATTCCATTATATATACACAATATATTATGACTATGCCAAAGCCTTTGACTGTGTGGATCACAATAAACTGTGGAAATTCTAAAAGAGATGGGAATACCAGACCACCTCGCCTGCCTCTTGAGAAAACTATATGCAGGTCAGGAAGCAACAGTTAGAACTGGACATGGAACAGACTAATTCCAAATAGGAAACGGAGTATGTCAAGGCTATATATTGTCACCCTGCTTATTTAACTTATATGCAGAGTACATCATGAGAAACGCTGGGCTGGATGAAGCACAATCTGGAGTCAAGATTGCCGGGAGAAATATCAATAACCTCAGATATGCAGATGACACACCCTTATGGCAGAAAGTGAAGAGGAACTAAAGAGCCTGTTGATGAAAGTGAAAGAGGAGAGTGAAAAAGTTGGCTTAAAGCTCAACATTCAGAAAACTAAGATCATGGCATCTGGTCCCATCACTTCATGGCAAATAGATGGGGAAACAGTGGAAACAGTGTCAGACTTTATTTTTTTGAGCTCCAAAATCACTGCAGATGGTGATTGCAGCATAAAATTAAAAGATACTTACTCCTTGGAAGGAAAGTTATGACGAACCTAGATAGCATATTAAAAAGCAGAGACATTACTGTGCCAACAAAGGTTCATCTAGTCAAGGCTATGGTTTTTTCCAGTGGTCATGCGTGGATGTGAGATTTGGACTGTAAAAGAAAGCTGAGTGCAGAAGAATTGATGCTTTTGAACTGTGGTGTTGGAGAAGACTCTTGAGAGTCCCTTGGACTGCAAGGAGATCCAACTAGTCCATCCTAAAGGAGATTAGTCCTGGGTGTTCATTGGAAGGACTGATGTTGAAGCTGAAAGGCCAGTATTTCGGCTACCTCATGCAAAGAGCTGACTCATTTGAAAAGACCCTGATGCTGGGGAAGATTGAGAGCAGGAGGAGAAGGGGACGACAGAGGATGAGATGGCTGGATGGCATCACCAACTCAGTGGACATGAGTTTGAGTAAACTCCAGGAGTTGGTGATGGACAGGGAGGCCTGGCGTGCTGCGGATCATGTGGTCGCAGAGTCAGACACGAGTGAGTGACTGAACTGAACTGAACTGAATATAATATAATATATATCTCACATTTTCTTTATCCATGCATATGCTGATAGACACTTAAGTTGTTTCCATATACTGGCAATTGTAAATAATGTTGCTATGAACGTTGGGATGCAAATCTTTTTTCAAATTAGTGTTTTGGGGGCTTCCTTGGTGGCTCGGTGGTAAAGAAGCCGCCTGCCAAGGCAGGAGATGAGGGTCTGGTTGCTGATCTGGGACGATTCCACACGCCTCAGAGCAACTAAGCCCATGCACCACAGCTATTGAGCCTGCGCTCCAGAGTCCGGGAGCTGCGACTACTGAGCCACAGGCCACAGCTGCTGACACCTGCAAGTTCTAGAGCCCTTGCTCCGCAGTGAGAAGCCACTGCGGTGTGAAGCCCGTGCGCGGCACCTAGAGCGTCATCCCTGCTGGCTGCAGCTAGAGGAAGCCCGCAGGGCGACAGAGACCCATACTGCCCAAAGTGGGTAAATAAACGATTAAACAATAATGATTTTTTGGCTGGGGTAGATACCCCAAAATGTGTTCTTTACAGTCCAAAACCTGTATCTTTTCTCCAGGCTTTTTCCTCATCCTCTTCCTTTAGGTGTATCATATACAGACAGGATAGATGCTTCTTCAGGCCAAGCGGTGTTTCGTGGCATCTTCAGCTTAGGCGGCCAGCCTGAGAGAGACCCAGCTGAGCTGAGGCCGCCGTGTAGACAGTTAAGCCTCCTGTGATATTTTCCACTTATTAAAGTTAGTGAGAGGCCTGGAGAAATGACATCTTATATTGGTGATCAGCGAATCTCAGAAATACAGAAGCATGAGACATCTTTTTTCACATATCGGCCAGCTCCTTTATTTCTCAGAGGGAGAAGCTTCACTCCAGAGAAGTGGCGAGGCCTTCCTCACCCCACACAGCGAGGGGCGAGCAGACACGGGGTCAGAGTTCTGCCCAAGTGCCCTTCCCTGTCAATGCCAGCTGCCTCCCGCTTTCTGCGTGATGTCATGAGGGAAGAATGTGCAGAGGAGGCAGTCACCACTGTCTCCTTCCCAGAGTGCTGGGACAGTTCTGGAAAGGATGGGGACCGCTGAGGGGGTGGACAGGGTGCGATCTGACTCCCCATCGTGAGTCAGGTCAGCCTAGGCCTTTCCCCTTTGGGGGCGCCCCCTCCCTCCCCCCGTTTAAGTCTTCCACTTTATACTAAGTTGGCGTTGCTTTTCTCAGGTCAAGCATCGACTGAACAGGAGTACAGGGAAAAGTTGGTATTTTTGTCTGTTTGCCCTTGCTCTAAAGTTCAGGCCATTTAGGGGTCACTCTGAATTTGAGCGGATATTAGAATGAAATGTGAGAACAGGAGAACATTTTTCCAGATGAATCTGTATTTAATTAGGCAGTCAAGCCAATCTAATTCTGACATGACAGCTTAACTTTCCGATATTGAAAGGCAATTTGTGAGGTACAGAATTTATTAAAAATAAACATAAAGGCCAAACTAATATGTTAACGTTTAAGGTGATGGATAGTACGATTTTGGTATCTAATCCCAATAGCATTATAATTACATACTAATTATACCAACCTTATCACCTTAACGTCTCTCAGCACTTAGAAAGGATGTTATAACAGAAAATTTCATGGATGAGTTTTAAGTAAAAGAAGTTATATCTCCAAATATCATCATTTTAAGTTTAACTAGAAAATTGCATAGAAAAAATGTAAATAAAATGTAAGGATGAGTTCAAAGCAAAAAATATCATTTATATAATTTTATAACATTTATTTACTATACATGTGGCTGTTTTAATACTCATTTAATTCTATTAAGTATTTCACCTTTTAGTGTCAGAATGTTTGTACTGATATCTGTAAGAAGTCAATATCTATTTGTGCAGCAGGAGATTCCATTAGTTTCTTTTGTGGATAGTTATCAAATAAAGGAAAGGAAAACAATGAAACATCATTTTGTAACTATGAAAATCATACAAAAATATCTGCTTAATATCTTGAAATTGCTATATTTTGAAATATGTGATTAATTATAAAGTCATAAAGCCCTCAAAAGCTTTACATTGAGCCCTAAAAAACTTTAGCTCCCTTTAAACCAGGAATAATATCCCCTTCAGTTTTGCCTAAAATATATACATAAGTTTCTTATTACAAAGTTTTTTCCTAATATAAAAAATTATGGGTATTTTAACTGTGTAGATATTTCGGGACTACAGTATGGTAAAGCAACTATTGACATGTTATATAGTCATTAAGAATGTAATTTTAAAGACGAGGCATTAATACGTAAGAGTATTTACACTTTAAGTGTAAATCTATGGCTGATTCATATCAATGTATGACAAAACCCACTGAAATGTTGTGAAGTAATTAGCCTCCAACTAATAAAAAAATTAAAAAAAAAAAAAAAAAACATTACGTTAAAAAACAGAATACATGGTGTTAGAAGTCCGTCTACTTCAACATGTGGGGAACACGGACGGGAAAGACAGAAAATGAAAACGACTGATGTTTGCTGCCTGACATTTTGTTTCTCTCATTTTGTTGCCTAGTTCAGTTAAACATGTGACATCTTTAGTATCACAAACAAGAAGTAAGATACGAAATAAAAGATAATTTGAAAAAAAAAATCAGGAATTTCTCTAAGAAATGAAGCAGATTAAAGAAAACTCTTCCCAAATCATGGAAAACAGAATGAATCCCTATAAAAAGACAAATCACATGAGCAAAGTCATACATTTAAAAAGTGGAAACTGAGTCATGGAGCAAATGATGCAACATTTGGATTTTTTTTCGGCATGCCACTGACATTTTTATAGGTGAACAAAGGTATTATTTAAATAGTTTTTAAACTGACTTGCATATTGAATTTGTGTGTGAAGTTCACTTCTCATCTCTGTATCCTGAAACCATTTTAGAAAAATACTTTGTGCTAAACCAACTGGTTAATCCTTAGATTTCTATCCCTGCAGCATGTAACTGTTTGCTACCTTCTAACCAGGGCTTGCCAGGTGGCTCAGTGGCAAAGAACCCACCAGCTGATGCAGGAGATGCTGGAGATGCAGTTTCGATCCTGGTCAAGAAGATCCCCTGGAGGAGGAAATGGCAACCTCCTCCAGCATTCTTGCCTGGGAAATCCCATGGACAGAGGAGCCTGGTGGGCTACAGTCCACAGGGCCACACAGAGTCCAGCACAATTGAGCACGCCTTTAAACTATGATGAAATAATTGAAATATCTAGAGTGAAGCTTTAAAGAATCTATTTAACAAATTAGTCATTCATGTTCACATGGCAACAAATATTTAGTAATCCTTTTCAAAAAAGAAGTGTTTGAAAAGTATTTGTTGCAATTAAGATTTAGGTAGAAAAAAGTATATACTGGGGTCCATCACATATTACAAATAAAGGTGAGTGTAATATGTTGCATCTACACATCAGGTAGCTTTTGAAACTGATGTTAAATACAAAACAACATTCTAAGATAGCTTTTTAATAAACATCCCATATGATTTTGTGGGCTTTGAGGACAGAAGGAATCTGTCCATTACTTCTGAGGTAGGCATTCAAGAAGCGGAAGCAAGAATCCAAAGACGCAGTGACTGTAGCTTATGTAGGCATCTAGTCATGTGGACCTCAGACATGTTTTCGGAGACTTCCTGGGTCCCAGAAGCTTGAGTTGCTGATCCTTCCAGGAGTGGTAGAGGAGAAAGAAGGAAAATAGCAGTCAGCTTTTGGGGGACCCTGAAGGAAATGGCAACCCACTCCAATATCCTTTCCTGGGAAATCCCATGGACAGAGGAGACTGGAGTGCTACAGTCCCTGGGGACACAAAGAGTCAGACACGACTGGGTAAATGAACCACAGCAACAAACAAGAGAAGTTACTGACAATGCCTGAGGACCGATGGCTAAACTTCAGATAAGCCAATGGATGCCTCCATAAATGCTAATGTGAACTGTTATCTTTTAGAACCAAAGCGAAAGTGAAAGTCGCTCAATCGTGTCCTGCTCTTTGCGACCCCATGGGCTATATAGTCCACGGAATTCTCCCGGCCAGAATACTGGAGTGAGTAGCATATCCCTTCTCCAGTGGATCTTCCAGACCCAGGAATAGAACTGGGATCTCCTGCATTCAGTTGAATTCTTTACCAGCTGAGTTACCAGGGAAGCCCTTTTAGAGCCCATCTATTGCCTAATCCCTGCGAGATTCAAACCTGAATGAGAATACAGAAAACATAGACGGAATCCTCCAATTGACTGAGATTAAGTCATCACCTTGACTGTGCACGGTAAATGTTTGCTAAAGTGATTAAAGCCTGCAAATGCCCTCTCTTGGTTTGAGAAGTTCATTCAAACTTATTGTTAATTAGGGGGAAATTTATGCCAAAAGTCTGCAGAAAATCTGTAACATGGTTCTTAAAAGACAGATTGTAGCATCCTTTTTAGAGATTTAAAAGGATAAATAATCGGACTTTAAAAGCACAGATGCTTAGAGGAAAAAAACCTCTCACAACAGCAAGAAAAAAAATTAGAGCAACCCATAATAAAAAAAGAAATAAAAAATAAGAAAAGTATGAGGTTCAGATAAAAATCTAACTTCTCATTATTCAGTATTATAAAGTTATTTTAATATTTCACAGAAAATCCCAAATTCAATATCATTTTTTATATAAAAGGAATAATTTTTTCTTCTTCCCACCATCTCCACTCCAAACTCCATAGCTTCAGTTAAAATATTTTATTAGCCAAGGAGTATGAAGGGAATCATGGAACTTCTGAATTAGAATGGCTGTTGGGGTCATTCAACTCTTGTTTCCATCTTTCAAAAGATAAGAATCACCTGGAAGTTTGGTCAAAGGCTTGACTCCCAGCCCTCCCCTGAGAATTCGGATTGAGTGGGTTTGGAATGAATTGGGGAATCTGCACTTCGAGCAAGTACAAGTACCTCAGGTGATCCTTATCATAACAAAATTTTGGAAACTGTTAATCCTTCTAGCCCACCTCCATTTCTTCAGAGAGGAAGAGGACAAATCCAAAGGTCGTATGGCCGGTAATCAGCCCGGACGTGCCATTTATGTGATTTCTTGCTTTTTCCTAACCTCATGGGAGCTTTCAACTATGATCTCAGCAAGAGTTCCAGATGGTTCCAACAAAAAGACCAGACAAATTTGGTAAAAAAAAATTTAAAAAAGAAAAATATTGGAACAAATAATAAAAAAGCACATGGATTTTTCATTTACAAAAATCCATATAAAACATATCTTTACAACATCTTCACTGTTTACAGGCCCATATCTCATTATCATATGATAATAAAGTTAGTTTAAAAGTATTTTCAATGCCAGGACATTTAGTTCAAAATCAGACATCTTAGCCCCACAGCTCCCAGATCCCCTTGAGCTTCATGGAAGAGGGAGTGGGGTTATGGAAAAGGACAGGTTGAGATCATTTTTTTAAACTTTTATTTTTATTTTTAATTAGAGGATAATTACTTAACAATATTGTGATGGTTTCTTACACACATCAACGTGAGTTGGCCATAGGTGTACATATGTTCCCTCCATCTTGCATCTCCCTCCCACCTTCCACCCCATCACACCCCTCTAGGTTGTCATAGAGCACCAACTTTGGGTTCCCTGCAATATACAGCAAATTTCCACTGGCCATCTATTTTACATATAGTGATATATATGTTTCCATACGACTGTCTCCATTTGTCCCAGCATCTCCTTCCCCAACTGTATCCACAAGTGTGTTCTTTTTGTCTGAGTCTCCTTTGCTGCCCTGCAAGTAGGATCATCAGTACCATCTTTCTAGATCCATATGTATGTGTTAATATATGATATTTGTTTTCCTCTTTCTTACTTACTTCATTCTGTATAATAGGTTCTAGGTTTATCCACCTCATTAGAACTGACTCAAATGTGTCCCTTTTTATAGCTGAGTAATATCCCATCATGTATATGTACCACAGCTTATTTATCCAGAATGGAGATCCTTGATATCCTAGCTTGTGACAAAAATGTCCACTTTTATTTTTTACGTAACATTCTTTAGCATAAAATGTCATGTAAATAAATAATTTTGCTTGGTTAAAACTCATCTGGAACAACTGCATTGCAGCTAGGTAATCACACGAAGATAGATATTTTAATCTGCAAGAGTTAAATCCAAAACAATTTAACTTCCCATTAAGACAGATAAGCAGTAGGCAGGAGGGATATAACCACTTCTCCCCAGATTAGAATATTTTAACATCAGATTTCTATTTAAGGAGAATCAATACCAAAAGAAGGAATGAAAGCCAACCTAATAATCTACGTTACATACTTATCACATTTTCCTACCCAATACATGTCTAATACCCATCTCTTACTGCCTGGAATGAAGTTTTGCGGGTTTGTTGGCTAGAGAAGAATGATGAAGCGGGGCTATTAGATTTAAGTTGTTTTCTTTAATCTGTGAAGCAAATAACTATGCTAACAGGCACTATATGATACCTAGTTTTCTGAAGAGAGTCCCCAACACCGCTCTCCAAAAGCACAGTACAACTTAATGTACATCCGGGTGGGAGCTGGCAGTTGGCAAATGAGCTATACTCAACACAGAGCCAAAACTTGGTTCTTCAAACAAATAACTTTTATTACTGAAAACCAGCTTTCTAAGAGACTGAACTTTTCAAGTCTTAGACATACCAACGACTTTAAAATGAGAGCCTGATATACCTATTTGGATCACACTTCTTCTTTCTTGTTCTAGTTTAATTTTTTTTTTATCTCTTCCTCCCCCTAAGGTCGTCAAGGCTTGCTGTCAATTAGCTCCAAGAATCATAACAAAAGTTCTGTAAGAGAAGATTGACAATACTAATTATTGGAAACAGTTTTTGGATTTCTAGTTGCCTTGTCAGATCTTACAATGCCTCCTTAAATGACTATATTATTTTTTCAGGCATATCTGGTGGTTTTAAAAGTCAAACTGATTACTGTGGATATGATTCTCTATGAAATACAGGGGTAGGTGGTTTTTGAATAAAACCCAGGGCAAAGACCCAGTTTAGGTTTTCTGGTTACAAAAAATAGAAAATGACTCTGGTTAATTGAAGTCACAAAAGATTTTATTGAAACTATATACAGGTGCTCATAGAACAGACTGACATTTCCTGTTAGATTTCTTTTCTGAACATGAGTGATCAGACCTCAGGTCAACAGGAAACTGAAAAATATGTTAAGTACTTGTGGACTCTTAATTGAATTTATTCAAGTCATCTGAAAAGAAAAAACATATCATGTCTTTTTTGCTTTTGAGGTTTGTTTAACCTCAGGTGCTTAATGAATGCCTACTATGAGTTACTTTAACTTTATAAAATTAAAATTTGATACACTGAACATTACTACTTCACAAAGAATTATTTACTTATGTCACCTCTAGAGAAACATGAAATAATATGGACTGGATGAGTGCATACCAGTTTTTTCATAACTTTTGAATTGCTCCACCTTAATTAAATTGAAACATTACTCTGGAATAAATGAACTACAGAGTCCAAATCAAGTGCAATAGAATGTCATTGGCATGGGTTCAAGGCAATGGCTCTCTTCCACTATAGCATACTGCCTTCTCATTAGTGAGGGAACTGGTCATTCTAAATTTGAGAGGGCTGAATTCACACAAAAGTGAACTTTAAGAATGGAAGAAATTTCAAGAGGTAGCTTGGCAGAGGGAGAGAGAAAAAGTCTTTTGTTACAAGAAAGTTTTGGGAGGATGACAAGCAGTCTGACTATATAGTATGGTTTTTGTTGAATGGTATAGTTAGGAATGGGCTTCCCTGGTAGCTCAGTTGGGAAAGAATCTGCCTGCAATGCAGGAGACCCGGGTTCAATGGCAACCCACTGGAAAATCTCATTGACTGAGGAACCTGGTAGACTACAGTCCATGGGGTCACAAGAGTCAGACACGACTCAGCATCTACACCACCACCACCATAGTTAGGAATGGGCTTCCCTGGTAGCTCAGCTGCTAAAGAATCTGCCTGTAATGTGGGGTACCTGGGTTCAATCCCTAGGTCAGGAAGATCCCCTGGAGAAGGAAATGACAACTACTCTAGTATTCTTTCCTGGAGAATCCCCATGGACAGAGGAGCCTGGCTGTGTTACAGTCCATGGAGTCACAGAGTCAGATGTGACTGAGTGACTAATCACAGCACAGCACATAGTTAGAAATAAGTTTAGAAAAACAAGTAAAGACTAAATTCTGATGGGTGACATTTAAGTCAAAAAGGAAGATGTCACAGATTCTCATAGAACAGGTAATAACGCTGTAAACCATTTCAAAAAGCTGTCTGTAACCAAGAAGAGCTGGAAGAAAGGAATCAGCAAGGAAATACCAAATATAAAACAAATCAGTGTCATTACAAGGATGGGAGCACTGCAGAAGTGTTCCCGCTAGTTACTTGATATTGGTCACTGAACTACAATGCCACAGTGTACAGTTTCTAAATGGCCTCTTTATCTAATATCACTTACTCAAGATACAAATTATAAGCAGGAACATTTGGGTAGCAGAACATAGGTTACTCCCTTGTTCCACAGCTACTGGGCAGTGAGATGGAGGTGGGGATGACCTTCTCATATATTTTCTAGAGGAGCCAGCATCCAGCCTCCCACTGTAATTCACTGTAATGTGAGATTCCTTCAAAATATGATGGGTTTGACTGCTAGAAAATCAAAACTAAGTTATTATATCTGATACAGGGAATGGACTTTATTAACCAGAGTTGGTTTTATCTGATTTATATTAAAGGGGCTTCCCTGGTGGCACACTCGTGGTAAAGAACATGCCTCCCAGTGCAGGAGACATAAGAGACATAGGTTCAACTGATTGGGTTGGGAAGATCCCCTGGAGGAGGGCATGGCAACCCACTCCTGTATTCTTGCCTGGAGAATCCCATGGATAAAGAATACTGGCAGGCTGCAGTCTATAGGATTTCACAGAGCTGGACACAACTGAAGAGACTTGCTTGCACGCAAGCACAAGGTATATTAAAGAAGGGAGAAACTGTATGATGTAGCACAGAACCTAGCTTGGAAACCATTGGCAGGCTGGCTTAATGAGAGTGTGAAGATGTGCAATGGTACCACTGGGTGTTAATCTTAGCCTCACCTGGGCATGAAACCACAGGTATGGCTTCACCTCCTTCTGTATAAACTGAAGGGCAAAGAGAATCAAAGTTATATTTCAGTAGGAACTTGTGTTGTTGCTGTTTAGTCACTAAGTCACGTCTGACTCTTTTGCAACCCCATGGGCTGTAGCCCACCAGGCTCCTCTGTCCATGGATTTCCCAGGCAAGAATACCGGAGTGGGTTGCCATTTCCTTCTCCAGAGGATCTTCCCTGCCCAGGGATTGAGTCTGCATTTCCTGCATTGTGGGCGGATTCATTACTATTCAGCCACCTGGGAAGCCCAAGAACCCTGTTATACTTTCTATTACTGTACTAGTATTCCTGGGAAATTACTACATCTGATCCTGTAGAATCCTAGATTTCTCAATTGCACACCAATAATACAGTTGATCTATACTGAGGTAAAAGCCTAGAAGAAAGACACGTGCTGACCTTTGTGTTTTTTGTCATCTAACAGTGTGGTATTCAAGGTCAGTGGTTCCCTGCACACTAGTAAGGAGGCACAGTTCTCAGGGAAAATACCTTAAGCAGGCCAGCTCTCATTTTTTACTATGAAAAGAAGATAGAAAGAAGAAAAGAAAATGTCAGACACAAGCACATACATGCACAAAGTGGAGCAGAAGCATCAGTGAAAAGGAAAGATTTACAAAAATGTTGCCACTAGGTCCTTCATATTGGTTAATAGAGCTGCCTCCACCAGCTTTATAATACTGCACAAAGCTGGTAAAATGCTCAGGATCCAACATTCTTGAGGGAGGCATGTTGGTTGAATTGGATTGACTTGGACTTTTAAAGGGTTATCTGTATTTTCACAAATGCCGCTCTTTGATGATGTTTTGGACTTCAAAGTTCATTATCAGTTTGAATCAATACATTTTTCTCTTACTTAAGAGTTGATATATTATTTATTCATGTATTTTTGGCAATGTAATTTTTTATGTAGTGGTAATTTCAATCCAAGCAAGAAGCATGAGGCCCAGCATCTACATCCTGACCTTGTTTATTTCAACTTCATGTTTTAAATTATGACATCAGTTTAGGATACAAACAAACAAACAAACAAAAAAAAATGAAGACGTGAGCTCTCACAGCCAGCCCTGAAAGCGGTTCCAATTTTGGCAATCAACATTAGTTATTTTAAAATGTCTTAACTGGAGGATCTTTTTCACACATGATCATGACACTGGCTATAAACCATTTTAGTCACTGGTCAGTATAGGAGGGATTTAGGGGAAATATCACATCAATTCAAAGAAATTTTATTCATTATATATTTAAAAAATATCTCCTGGTAGAGGATAAAAACCTTGGTTTACATTGATGTTACCACATCTGGAAGTTTCTTCATCTCTGCTAATACACAATTAAGCCCAAATACTAAGTATGACAGGATAATTTAACTGGTTATGTTTACCATAAAATTAAATCCACTGCTTGATAAAATTAAATCCTCTACTTGATAAAACCTTTCTTTGTATTCTATTTATTTAATCATTTCATAACAACTTATAAAAAAGATTTTATTATTGTTTCCACTTCAAGGATAAGGAAATGCAAGCATGGTGGTTTAAGTAACTTAGGGTCTTAGAGACAATAAACCCTGGTTAGGCTGTGCTCCTAACAGCTACAGATACACATCCACGTGGAAAGTCAACAGCCTTTGTCACTGCTATTTTAGACCCTAGACTGCACTAATGGGGGGAGGGGTGTCAATTCATTAATATTGAGGATATGTGATTAATACTTTCAAGGAAGTCTTCTTATATACTTCACCACATCTTGACCTTTGCAATGATCATGCCAAAGGAGATTCTTCCAGTAGCTTTGGTAAATGGCTGATTATTTATCCTATAATATAAATTGTTCTAATTTTCAATAAATGAATCCCGGTAGTTCAACACATGATTCAAAATAATCTTATTAGCTTGTGTCATGTGGCAAAGCTTAGAGTACCATCTAATTAAGCTACTTTTAGAACTTTACACATAAACACATCTTCGTTGTCATTGGGACTGCTGATTTGTGGTAAATCGCTCTTTTACGTGAAACTTGGGTTTTTGTGCAGGACTGAAAGAAATTGAAAGGAGCTAATGGAAAACCCAGCCTGCTAAAGTGCTTTAATGGCTTTATGTCTTACAAGATCTACAATTTTATTCATTCTAATTTGAAGAGAAAACCTTTTTTAAAAAAAAATCTTGGACTTAACAAATGACCTGATTTCTAACAAAAAGCATTAGATGTTTAATAATCTTACAACTGGTTGGCTATATTTTTCTAAGTTTATTCAAAACATTTCAAACATCTGGAGGAATCTAAAAAAGAATATGTGCTAAACAAGGGTGAGTTAATCAGCTCAACTCTTGAAAAATAAAAGAGGAAATATATATACAATATATGTATTACTTGCCTAAAATTGCCATCTACCAGGGAGTGTTTTCAAATCTTGTCAATTGCTCATCCAATCTTTGAAAGTATGCTTAGCATGTATCTTTAATACATATAATTTTAAAATTTACTTATAAATGATAAACATGTCCAATTCTAAGGAAAATTATTATGCACAAATATGAAATTTCATGTGAATGAGATAAATCTGTTATGAATCATTATTTATTTTACTTTAATTTGTACAAAAGCAAAACCCTTTTGGTTATCATTAAAAATAGCTTTTAATGCCCAGATTTTAAACTTTTGCTATCAAGTTGTCTTCTAAACCTCATTAACTGATGTAAGAGACAAAGCACATACTTAGAATGTGAATTTTTTATTAACAGTGGTGGATACAATTTCTATTCAATGGTCTTCTACATAATTTCAACTTTGTGGCTGACACCTTGTCATATATCACTAGGTCGTCATCGTTGCCTTGTGATATGACTGAGGAAGGGTTTCTACAGGGAATAGGAAATATTTGCTCTACCATTTTCTTGTCTTGTGCTTCAGTCTATGTTATGAATATTATTTTCCATTTGCAGCTTCCTTGCATAAAGCTTTTTTTCTTTACCAGTCTATTTGGTGAGAGTTAGTTTAGCTTGCAAATCTGCTTACCGGGCACACAAACATGAATTCAATATTATAAACAGAAAGAGGTGGAATTCCATTTTTCAATCCTTGACACCAAAACGCAGTCTCTTTCAGCACTTTGGTGTGTGGTTTGCACACGTGTGTGAACTTGTACAAATTGACAACATTCACAGGGTGCCATTTCAAAGCAGAGGATTTCGTTATGTTCTTGCAATTGTCTCATTCCGTGTAATTCAGTTAAATTGAGTAAGTCTGTAGCAACCACATGCTGGGGCTTCCCAGCTGGCTCAGCGGTAAAGAGTCCTCCTGTCAAACAGGAGACGCGGGTTCAATCTCTGGGACAGGAAGATCCCCTGGAGGAGGATATACAGACCCACTCCCGTATTCTTGCCTGGCAAATCCCATGGACAGAGGAAACTGGGGCCTACAGTCCATGGGGTCGCAAACCGTTGGACACCATTTAGCAACTAAACCACCACCATCAATCCCATTCTAGATGCATCTGCTAGTCATGTGTTTCTAGTTACTAGAATGCTTCTCCTCTACAAAACTTTGCATATCATAACTTCACTCACCTTCACAATTCTTTTCCTTTGTGAATTCTTTCCAAGACTTTCTAAACCTCTGATATAGTCAAATCTTCATAACCTTTGAACTTTTTGAAATGTTCTATTCTTAATGCTTGAAACAGTGCTTGGCAGAGAATAGAAACTCAAGAAATAATTATTGAATAAATGAACAAATAAATGAATTAAAGGGCAAACCATGCCCTACTCTCTCTTTGCAATTAACTATGAGTATTTTCATATGAAATACTCTGAGAGGTCCTGCAATGAGGACATTCATTTAACTCTGCCTTTCCTAAGCTTATCCTTTTCTCTCTTAATCTACTTATATAAAACAGTTTCTGGGAAACATGCTTTGGGAAATGCAAAGATGGGAAACCAGCTACTGATGTACCAGAAAGTTTAATATTCTAAAAGTGTTGGCCACTTTGTTATTTTAAAGTTCAATCAAAATAATGATGACCCAGGTCTTTTGTTACATTTTGTGTAACATCAAGAAAATATTTATAAACTGTAAATGTCTATACCTCCTTTTTTATACACATGATCCATTAGTGGTATAAGATAAGGAGAAAATATGCATTTCTCTGTACTGTATTAAGAATAAACTCCCAGTATGTTCAATGATCATTAGACATTAGACATTAGAACATTAAACAATAATGTTCAAAGTCATTAGAAGTTATTAAAGGAAGCCAAATAAGAATTGATTTGGAGTTACATAACCAAAGCAAGAGGATCACTATAAACTCTCATTCAATTATGTCTATAGTGTAGAGGCAGCAGAAATTGAAGATGTTTCAAGATGACCATGATTCATTTCTTTAAGTTTTTAAAGTAAGATTTCCTGGCTGAGTCTATATTGCTCTGTCCTACACTTAAAGAAAGAAGTGGGACCAAGAAAAAGGAGAAGGGATAAGAGAACAGATTTGCCATAACTTTCAATGTCATTATTCCTATAGAGCAGGGGTCAGCAAACTATCTAACAAAGGCCAGATAGTAAATATTTTAGGCTTTGTGGGCCATACGATCTTCATCGACCCTGCCATTAAGCATGAAAGCAGTCAATACACTAAAGAACAGAATAATGTGAAACTTTATCTACCTATTTATCTATAAAGCATTACCTACCAAAATTGGCAAGAGCCTGGATTTGGTACACAAGTCATGGTTTGCTGACTTCTGCCATACAGAACAAAAGTTCCTCCCTCCATAGTTCTAATCATGTGTGTTAGAGTTTGTGACCTCTAGTATGTTGGGATTTAAGAGTTTTCTCAAAGTAGAATATTTTGTTACATTTTATCATCCTTTGTGCTCTAAGTTCTCACTGTTCTTATTTTATCCATTTCTTTAACACATTTCCATAAAGACTTTTCTTAAAACGTACTGCTAGATTAATACTTGGTAATTCATTTAGTTACTCACTCATGTTGGGGAGATCATTCAGGGATGACATTGAGATAAATATTATTTGGGGACTTGTTGGAAAAGTAGGGCAAAGAAGGGCAGCTGAGATGCATCCAGGGCCCTCTTGAAATTTCAGGCTACCTGGAAAAAAACAGAGTGAGGAGAGGGGGCAAAGCAAAGGAGAGATATGGCTAGCCAAAATCAGACCTCCTGGTTTAGTTTCTGTAAGGCTAACTTTCATCTTCAAGTAGATTTGGGCTCAGTTCTATGTCTGAACCCAGAAATATGGAATGATGTTTGTGACGCATGTTTGGGGGACAGGAGGGGAAAAGAAAGAAAGAGTAGAAACTGATGCTCCACTTTGGCAGGTGGGACCTTTTTTCTTATTGTCTTATGTATGTGCCTGCATGCTAAGTTGCTTCAGCTGTGCCCAACTCTTTAAGACCCTTTGAGACTCTACGGACCATAGCTCTCCAGGCTCCTCTATCCATGGAATTCTCCAGGCAAGAATACTGGAGTGGGTAGCCGTGACTTCCTCCAGAAGGTCTTCCCAACCCAGGGATCAAATCTGCATCTCTTATGTCTCCTGCATTGGCAGGCAGGTTCTTTACCATTAGCATCACCTGGGAAGCCCAAATATGGATGTCATTACATAAATGTAGGTGCTTCGAATTTTTTCACCTCCATTTATAAGGAGTTGAAAATGTCTCCAAGTTCTTTCCTAACCTTTCCCGGATCTTGTGATTTACCCCTATCTTATCCCTTTCTTTTTGACTCTTCCTCCTTCCTTCTAACAACCAAAGTGGCAGAAGGATGTGAAAAAGACAAAGAGGTAAGTGGTAGGCAGTGGTTAAGTTTGAGGAAGTGAGAGGCAGAAGTGAGAATAGTACGTTTTTGTGATCTCAGCCTCTCACTTGACATGACACATCATGATTTCTACAGAAAGAAGCAACATGTTTTCTTTAAATATCTTCACAAGCACTATTTTAAGCATCAGAAAATAATATTATTTTGAGTTTACTTAATTTGAAGAAAGTAAAGGAGCATGCCAATGAAAAGTTAAAATAACTAACTTTAATGTAATTCCAATATGTATAGAAGATGTGAAATCCACCTACTTCTACAGCATTTACCATAATACACTCATTAGAAATTTAAAATACTATATATTTCTGTGTAAACATGTCACCTGTATAAATCCTTCTTTCCAACAAATAGAAATTGCATTAGATTCATGGACAGTTTTAAAAGCTTCTTAACCATTACATTTCATTTTTATGCACCTGAATTTATTAATTTTCTTTTTAAAGATAATATCTCTTTTTTGATCAAAATAAACAAAATAGATTCCCATGAAACTTGTAAGTTAATAAGTAAGTTTCAGATATAAAATTTATGTCAAAGCAACTCAAATTCATCTTGCCTGACCAATAAAAACATAAAGGAAGCTCAGTTAACAAAATATCCTGTGAGAAAATGTGTCGCTTATTTTTTAAACTAATCTAATTTTATAGAACATAATCATGTATTTATAAATATGTAGAAAATGAAGTTGTTTGCTCAGCACTTCATACAGAAAATGCATTACAGTGAATATGAGTATCATTTACAATATAAGCAAAACATGGAAGGTTAACCTATAATGCCAGTAAAAATATGCTTCGTAATTCTATTTTTCTTATTTTCAGTGATCAGTCACAGCCTCCAACTTACAAATATCTAGACTAGAAACAAAATAATGTGTCTCTGAAAGTTAGTCCAGATTTTCATCAACTATAAATTCCCTCTCATTTGCTTGTATGTTTCTGTTTTATTTTTAATGTTTTTCTCCAGGTTGAATTTTGACTTTCCCCTCCCCATTTTGATACCATGTCACAGTTAGTAATAAGCCAAAAGAATCCACGCACTAAATACAATAACAGATCTGAATTAGTTACCCTGCAGTGCTCTTGACCTGGGCTGCAGTGACTTGAAGAAATAGTTTTCCGTAGCTGCATACTTCTGCTCCAGTGGCTCAGACAGTAGGTAGCACCACTGAATCTGTAAGATGAGAGATTTTACTTTCTATTCAAATAGCAAAGAACTCTTAAGTGGATAGAAAGGTCATCTCGCCCTTTCTCTGTTATAATGACACATAAAGCTAGCCATCGGACCCACCCCAGAAGATGAACCTCTTCAAGAAAACAATCCAAGTGCTGTTTACATGTGTATATTTAGAGCCAAAAAGAAATAGAGAGGCAATAAATACTAAACCATCCTTCTTTCAATCTGGTCTCACTAGCCAGACCCCAAGAGCCTCAACAAACAGGCTTAACAAACAAACAGCCTTAACAAACATGCTTCTCTAATGACCTGATTCCCCTCTGTCAGCAAAGGTGACATTGAAATCCAGTCAGCATCCTTACATCCTAACACCAGTGATTTAAAACAAACATTTCCTTCTCTTCTTTAATGGTCTGTTTGAATCTGTGAAACAGTTCCACTCACTATCGGGCTGTAAACCTCTCTCCTCTCCTAACATGGATATTGCTCTTAGAGCTCATCTAGTTTCTCTTATCTCTCTGATTACTCAAACCTCTTAATATTCTAAAGCTTCATAAATCCAGCCTTATTCATGAGACTGCCCTGCACTGAAGTAGCTTTCCATTTCTCAATCTTCTAGAACATTTTCTGTAACACACATGTTAGTACTTAAAAATAATATGTATTTTCATCCAAACATTTCACCAATGTAAATCTTCACTTTCCAAAAAATGAAACTGCATTGTATTCAAGTTTCTATCTTGAAACATATATGGATTTTGAGGAAGATTATTTTTAGTTGCTAAAACATAATGTTTTCAACAGGCAGTTTAAAGGGAAAAAAAGAGAAGAAAATTTTTGTTAGCAATGGCTTCTTGCTTTAAATCCTTTGTGAACATTTGATAGCAGATAGATTCAGACTGACAGATGGAAAGGAGTATCACTGTATTTAGAGGAAGTTGTACAAAGAAGGAAATGCTGAAAAAGTCTCAGATTTACTTCCTGTTTCACAGTTGTTATATCTGCAAATGTTGAGGATTTTGTTTGCCTTCCTTGCTCTTGGTATTTGATTTGCAGTAAGTTTCAAACTTTGCTGTTTCACATTCAGACTTTTTGAACATTATTCTATTGATAACTTTCTAAAGGGAGTTATATTTAACTTAGCTTAAGCCAAATTTTTAATTCTTATTTCCCAATTTTCACTTCTAAATCCCACTGTTATGGGATTGACATGTTATGATTGACATAAACATTTTACTGGTATACTCATTTTGATTATGGAGAGAAATATTTGAAAGGGCAGTATATTTTTGCAGAACCTCCCATTAAACTATAAGACAATCAATGGCTTGATTTCTCAGGTTTCCAATTTGTAGATTCCAGGAACAAAGTCTTACTAGAATTGCTTAATTTTAATGTGTGTGCTTAAGGTTGCTAAAAGTTAAGCCTTAAGTTTACAGATATCAATCTGCTTTTCAAAGAGTTGACCTCATAAGGGTTGCCACTTCTGTTATTCGGAAGCAAATTTTTCCCTAGAAATAAGCATGTGTTTTTCATCAGAGGAAAAAAAATAGTAAACCTTCTATGCCTATCATCTATCTCTCCATCCATTCATTCAGCATTTGTGGAATATTTGTGTCTTTCATCCAAAGGATATAAGTACATTTAGTTGGATTCTGTAATCCAACTATACCATATATATACCATGAATATACCATGAATACTATACCATACCTTGCATTGGAGAGCTTCCCATTTAAAGTGTAGAGTTCAGTTCATTCATTTTAAATTATTTACTGTGAAGCTACTTAAGTCAAGGCTATGTCAGAGGTGTTGAGAATGCCATGCTGAACAAGAGGAACCTGATATTGCTGTCTTTGAACTTAAAGTTCATTACAGAGGTTGACACTAAAACCTGAAGGACAAAAAGCAACTAAAAATGCAGAGATGTTGGGGTAGCATATTGCTGGCAAGGAACAGTAAAGATGGGAACTGAAGCTACTTTCTGAAGTAGGGCTAAGGTAGGAATGATCATACTACATCTGAAGACAGAAAGAAGACCTGACCATAGAAAACACGCAAAAAGGTATATTATGCTCAGATTGTAGTGGGTAAAACAAGGATTGAGGGTTGTGGCTGGCTAGGATACTGGGGACAGGAAAGATTTATAAAAGAAATTCCATAAGGTAAAATTTCATTAAACAAAAGGTGAGTAGAACTTCAGAGGCTCACAGAAGGGGGAGACCATTCAGGCAGAAGATGCTGCTGGACCCAGGCAGAAAAATAATATGTGCCTTGGGAAATGCAAGTTGTTTTACATGGTCAGAGGGTAGAATGGCGACAAATGTACTAGAACTAGGCAAAGACAGAGAGGCGGGCATAAATTAGGATAAATGGTTGCAGCTAACAAGAATATAAACAAAGGTGACTGAAATTTTATTGTCTATCAAGAAGCTTTGTGGTAAGCATTTACTAACTTTGATCCAGCAGCGTAATTATGTCAGGAATAAAGGTGAGTCTCTAGGTCTTCACCTGAAAAGACCAACATAGCTGCCTCAGCTCCCATTAAGTCATTCCCACCCCATGTATCCCCAATCACCTATGCAGGGAACAAGGAGCTGAAGCACATAGAAAAGAACCTTTTCTTTTAGAATCTTCTTTCTTATCCGGGAGAAAAGTTTTTTCCCAGAAACTCTCCAGAGAACTCCCCCTTTTACCCGGTAACATGTTCACGTTAGATGAGGAATCAATTTTCCTACGTTCAAATAAGTCAAGATTTTTTTATCAAGGAAGAAGGAGGGAAAATACCTGTCGCTGTGGTAGCCACAGTGTTTGTGAGAATAAGAGTGGATGATAGGAAGCTAAAGCAACAGACTCCCCTCTGGACAACGGGCCGCTGGCTGAAACTTGGCTTATGATAACTTAATGGTCATCACATCTTTTGCTCCATTAAATTTCTCATTTAAAACATTTTGCTATAGATGACTTAGGTTTTCCCCCTGTTTTTTTGCCTTCTTTCTGTCTGTGGGGTTTGTGGATGAATAAGTATTCCCTGAATTCTTTTGTTGGTTTTTAAGCTAATACATTCAAATCCAAACAATAAAATCCACTAGAATAGGACACTTTCTAAACAGTTTTACTAAACAACTTTCTAATAGACTTTTCCTTTAGGTCACAAATGTAGACACAAATATCGCTTTTACTATCTTATTAATGATTATGAAAACACTGAATCATATATAAATGTATATAAATTTTTCTTTCAGGAAAAGTAAAAATGGCTCTCTTAGGAGAACATAGAAAATATATGTATCAATATCTTATTTGGCTTTCATAAGCAACATATGTAATGACCTACATTTCTTATTCAACCAGGATACAAGACTAACAAGCAGGCTGATGATGACAATCATTTCCTGCGTTTCATTAATGGTGTGCTCTTATACTACATTAATTGAAGGTGTCTAAATCAATTCCTATCTGTTCAGAAAGATCCCTTAATTTATTCTACAGGCAATTGAGTTTGGTGTTTGCTTCTTCAATCTTAAAGTAGAAAAAAAGGTGATAAATTTCTATTACGAAGATCCATCTGCAACTGGATACATTGCCCATTTACTATTGGTAGCAGCTAAGACAGTACTGTTTTTGAAACACACTACATTTGGTAGCTCAGACCCATTATGAACATACAAGTGAAGGACTGCACGATTTCCACTAAGAGGTTCTAGTTTGTGACAGAAGCTAAAAAAAAAAATGGCTTTGCAATGGTGGGAGTCTGTAATTTGCCACTTTAGTCTCTCTACCATTTAGATTCTGCCAAAGATTGCTGGATTCCCTTTAGTGATCCTTCACCCAAAATATCCACACGACTTGTTATTTTAGTTGTTAAGTGAAGTGAAGTTGCCCAGTCATGTCCGACTCTTTGCAGGTCCATGGACTGTAGCCCACCAGGCTCCTCTGTCCATGGGACTCTCCAGGCAAGAATACTGGAGTGGGTTGCCATTTCCTTCTCCAGGGGATCTTCCTGACCCAGGGATCGAACCCAGCTCTTCCACATTGCAGGCAGACGCTTTAACCTCTGAGCCACCAGGGAAGCCCTAAGTCATGTCCAATTCTTATGTGACCCCATGGACTGTAGCCCGCCAACCACCTCTGTCCATGGGATTTCCTAGGCAAGAATACTGTAGTCATTTGCCATTTCCTACTCCAGGGGATCTTCCCAAACCAGGGATAGAACCCTCATCTCCTGAATTAGAGAAAGATTCTTTACCACTGAGCCACCAGGGAAGCCCATTAATATGACTTGTTGTTTTTTAGTCATTCAGTTATGTCCAACTCTTTGTGACCCCATGGGCTGCAGCACGCCAGGCTTCCCTGTCCTTCACCATCTCCCAGAGCTTGCTCAAACTCAGGTGCATTGAGTCAGTGATACCATTCAACCATCTCATCCTCTGTAATCCCCTCGCCTCCTGCTTTCAATCTTTTCCAGCATATGACTAGGGACTTCTTAAAGTTTTCAGCATGAGGACTTATCCCTCAGATACTTATATGATGTTCAGTTTCCATCCATGTTCATTTAGAATATATGGTTAAGAAAATACAAAATAAGAAGTGAACATATATCTAGTAATATTTTTTTAATGTATTAGCTAACTATGGGTTAAATGTAAAGACTTGACCACAGATGAAGATGATAATCTCCTCTTCCTCCCAAACACCACAAAATGGCTTTTAATACATAAAAAATTAACAAATGAGGATGAAGAGAAAATTAGAAAATATAATTTCAGAAAAACCATTAGAAAAATTTTTAGAGAGTCAAATGAGATGAAGGAAAGAAGGATCATTGACATAGTAGAGCAGAGAACATCAAAAGCTAACCAACCACATAAGGTTGTTGTGATAGGAAATGAGCTTGTTTACCTCACAAATCCCCCATGAGTCTCTGTGTATGGAGAAGCAGGTAAGATGAAAAGTGGAGGGCAAACACTGAACATACAAGATATTGTTTAAAGTATCTTAACTCTTTCAAAAATGCACACCAAAAGAAATAAAATTGTATCTGGAGAAGTTTACTCAAGAACCAATGAATACCAAGTGACGTAGAGTTTTAAGATGAAAGCAGGGTGATAAAATAGATCTACATGTATCCCTTATACTACCCGTAGCCCCTTTCCTCAGCCCTGAGGAATTCCAAGGTACTGGTTTCCATGTTTATCTTTGCCTCACAGAAAATTGGAGTCAGTGGGGAAAAGCAATTGAAACACTTTTCTAGATAAAACCCCCTCTAGATGTTTGGGCATTTCCTAAAGACATGGAGGAATTCACTCTAAATGAAGTCACCTAGTTGAGTCCTGTTCCCCTGCCCTAGTCTTCTCTCCTACAACACAGAGCTTTCTGAACTTGGATCTTATATACAAATATTTCCTGAAGGAGTAGCACATATGAGAAGAAATCCTTTCCCATGACAGTGAAAGTGAAATTGAAAGTCGCTCAGTCGTGTCCCACTCCTTGAGACCCAATGGACTATACAGTCCTTGGAATTCTCTAGGCCAGAATACTGGAGTGTGTAGCCTTTCCCTTCTCCAGGGGATCTTCCCAAACCAGAGATCAAATCCAGGTCTCCCATGACAAGGAGATACCAAAACAAACAAAGATTTCTAAAAATAGAACTCAGTTAAAACAGACAAATAGATCACATTATATCACATTCATAAAATAAGATCAGGAAACTACTTTTAAAGGCAATCAAAGAAAAAGAAATTGGCAATTAAAGTACAGTAGAAAAAAATTAGAAGTCTTCACAGAAAATCTATAAAAGCCCAAATAACAAAGAGAAAATAATTTTTTAAAAAGCAGAAAATTAAGGGATTAGTTTGGGTGGTTCAACATTCAACTAGTAGAAGTTGTAGGGAAAGAAGGAAAAAAAGAGGAGAGGGAATAGTCAAAGAAATAAAACAAAATTGCTCCCAAACTGAAAGGCATGTATCTTTAAGTTAAAAGAGTCCATTAAATGCCCAGTAAAATTAATGGCATGAAATAGTCATACAAAGACTTATTATCATGAAATTTAAGTACGCCTGGGGTTAAGGGGAAGACTTTAAAACATTCACAAAATAAATATTCTTACCAGTAACATTAAAAAACAAAAGGCAGTAGAATAAAGGTATCAAAAATTCTGATGAAAATTTATTTCAACCTCTAATATTATACCTAACCAAGGTATCACGTCAAATGTAAAGATTAAATAAAGTCACTTTCAGATATACAATAATTTAAAAAACTTATCTCTCATATACCCTATGTTAGGAAGTCATAAAAATTTATAATTCATGAAAAATTAGATAGTAAAGTAGGAAAGAGAAAAAGAGGATTCAGGGACAAATGTCTTCATTACAGGAGAGAAAAAAGGGACTACTTTGGCATGATTAATGTGCTTTAAGCCTAAAAAGCTATTAGTTTAATTTGAAGCAAGGAATAGATGTCTGTAGGAGGCAGATCATCAGTTAAAATAAATGAACAACAACAACAAAATTAAATGATAGGGGATTGTTTGATGCTTTGAAGTATTTAAGCCTTTGGAAAATTATTGGCTGCTGTTTAACAGATATCTGTTAGAGAATTAAAAAATAATCAGTGGTAACTGCATAAAAAGATAAATTTAAATACAATGAAAAAGGAATTACCTTTAACATCAAAAGTTATATGAGAATAAAACCTAATAAACATATACCATTGTTACAGGAGTGAATAATATTTATTTAATGTTATGGTCTAAATTATTTTATCCTTCAAAATTCATATGTTGAAATCCTAATACCCAATATTAAGATATTAGGAGATGGAACCATTAGGAGGTGATTAGATCATGAGGGTGGAACTGTAATGAATGTTATTAATGTCCTTGTAGAAGAGGCCAGAGTGAGATCTCTGGCCCCTTCCACCGTGTGAGGAAAAAGGGAAAAGTTGGCAGTCTGCAACCCAAAAGAGAGTCTTCTAGTCACCCAACCATGTTGGCATCTTGAACTTCCTGCCTCCAGAATTGTGAGAAGTAAATTCTGTCTTTTATAAGCTACCTGTGTGGACTTAGTCAGTCACGTCTGACTCTTTGTGACACCATGGACTGTGGCCCTCCAGGCTCGTCAGTCCATGGAGATTCTCCAGGCAAGAAAATTGGGGTGGGGTACCATGCCTTCCTCCAGGGGATCTTCACAACCCAGGAATCAAACCCAGGTTTCCTGCATTGCAGGAGGATTCTTTCCCATCTGAGCCACCAGGGAAGCCCCCTGGTCTGTAATCTTTTGTTGTAGCAATTTGGGCAGACTAAGATGTATGATAGCAAGAATGTAAAGGCTGGCTGCTGCTTTATCACAGATGGAAGAAATTAAGAGTGAGGCTGGTTAAGAAAAATTCTCAATTACTCTCAATACCACCAAATACCTCTAATATTCTTAATCTCTGTTTAGTACATTACTTCCATCCCGAACTATGTTCAAAGACCCTCTATTAAATAAGTCTCCAGAATTCCACTGGGACTTTTTCCTATTAAACAGAGGGAGTGAAGATTCTGGGAGCCGGTTAGTTTCTTAATCAGACCTTCCCCCCAGTCCTGCTATTTTCAGAACTATATGCCTTACTACTTTCAGAAATATTTGGTGTGATGAATTGCAGATATCTTAGGGTGAGGATGGATCCAAAGCAAAAACTGGGTTGCTATTCTGTGAACTTAGGCTTTAGCTCTGCTTGACTAAGCCAGATATTCTTTGGTTACCTTCTTTTCGAATTCTCAAAATTTGTTTTGTTATTATCTACAGTTAGTTCTTCCATGTTCTTACATTGCAGTGCTTTTTAAAATCTTTGAAGTAATTTTAGATTAATGGGAGGTGGCAAAGAAATGTACAAGAAACTTCTGTGCATACTTCTCTGAGCCTCCCCAAATACTAGCATCTTATACAACTATAGTATTGATATAATTGACCTTGTATTGATATAATTGATATTTATTTGATATAATTAATATAATATTATACTGATACAATATTGAAAATAATATTAAATATAAATTGATATAATAGTAAAACCAAGAAGTTGACAAATCAAGGAGCTAACATTGGCACCATTCATAAATCTTATTCAAAATCCATCAGCTATACATGCACTTGTTTTTGTGTTTGTGTCTATGCAATTTGTCACATATATAGGCTTGTGTAACTGCTACCACAATCAAAATATGCAGATTTACTATCACAAAACTCTCGTTACCCTTTTATAAATCACAAGACTCTTTTGTTACCCCTCTCCTCTCACTCTTTATGCCTGACAACAACAATTTGCTATTCATCTCTGTAGTTGTTAATATGTTATTTCATGAATATTATTTAATGGAATATTATTTAAGTATAGTATGGAACTTGAGATTGACTTCTTTTTACTCAGCATAATTTCCTTGAGGCTTCTCCAATGAAATTGTTATATGTATTAATAACCCCTTCATTTTTACTGCTGAGTAGTAATAAAATTATGGTACATCAATAATTTAACTAATCATCCATATGCAGAACACTAGAGTAGGTTCCAGTTCTTGGCAATTAACAATAAAGCTACTATGCGTATTTGGGTACAGATTACTGTGGGAAGTCTTAATTTCCCTAGAATAAGTACCCAAGAATGCAATTTTTTTCTACATGACAACTTCACTTCTAGGTTTGAAGGAAAGTATCAAGCTATTTTAGAGTGGCTATACTGTTGTACATTCCTCCCAGCAGTAAATGAGTATTTAAATTTTTCTGCATACTCACCAGCATTCAGTACTGTCACTATTTTTTTAACTTCAGCCTTTGTGATAAAGTGCATAGTGATATCTATTTATAGTTACAATTTACATTATCTAATTGCTAAACATTCCAAACATGCTTTTGTGTGTTTATTTGTCATATGTTGTTTATCTTTGTATATCTTTTTGCTCATTTTCTAATTGGGCTGCTCATTTTCTTTTTTTCTTATGCTGAATATAGAGAATTCTTATATATTCTAGATACAAGGCCTCTGTTGGATAAGAAACTTGCAAATATTTTTTTCAAGGCTTTTTTTTTTGTTTTTTCCTCCTTATAGCCGAGTCTCTTGCAGAACAAAAGTTTCAAATTTTGAAGAGGCCTTATTTATCAATTTTTCCTTTTACGGATCATGCTTTTGGTGTCAAGGCTAAGAGCTCTTTACTAGTTCTAGATTTTTCTCCTATGTTCTTTCCTAGAAGTTTTTATAGTTTTACATTAAAGTCTAAGATCAATTGTCAGTTAAAGTTTATATTAAGTGTGAAGTACTGGTCAGGACTATTTTTTTCTAGTGGGTGTCCAATGGCTCCAAAACCATTCATTCAAAAGGATATCCCTTTTCCATTGAATTGCTTTTGCCTCTCTGTCAAAATTTAATTAGGAGTATCTGTGTGGATCTCTTTCTGGGTTCTCTCTCTATTCTCTTCCATTAGTCTGTGTATCTGTCCTTCCCATCACGCTATCTTCATTAGTGCGTCAATGCCTTTCTAACATCTTTTTACTGTTTTATTTTTTAAAGCAGTAATTCAAGAGACATACTGGAAGTAAAGGCATAAGTTTGATCTGTTATTTTTTCATGAAATCTACTTTTTAAGTTGATGCTGGGAAAGATTTAAAGCAGGAGGAGAAGGGGATCACAGAGGATAAGGTGGTTGGATAGCATTACCGATTCAATGGACATGAGTTGCGGCAAACTTCAGGAGATAGTGAAGGACAGGGAAGCCTGGCATGCTGTAGTCTGGCAGGGAGCAAAGAATTGGACGTGGCTTAGCGACTGAACAACAACTTTTTAAATATATTTTTCATTGTTTCACTAGCTGTGGCAAAAGTATTAATGTTGTATAGTTTAAAAATAATTTGTTAGTATTTTGTTACCAAAATAGTGTGGGATCTACATACATTTTAAAAATAACACCTAGGTCTGTGACAAATGCTAACATGAATACAAGCATAAAAATAAGCCAAATCAAAGGGGGAATAATAAATTTTTCCAGAGATGAGGTGGAGGAGAGGAGTAAAAGAAGGATTACAGAAAAGGTGACCAGGGAGCTGGATTTTCCCACACCTAGAGAGGGTGTAAATGCAGGAATTAGTAGTTGGTTCATAGAATTAATTTCAAATATAGTTTCAGAGGACTTCTGCTTCTAGTTAAGATTAAATAAGAGGAGTTGGATTTACTCTTGCACCAGAAAACAGGTAAGGTGAAGAAATACATGAAACAATGTCACATAAAACATTGAACATCAACAACATAGGACGGCGACCAATCAGAATTGGGAAAATACACGGAGCCCTAAAATTGCTGCAGCTTCATGTCTGAAGCTTAGGCATAAGGGAGAGGAAATCCCGGCAGAGCCAGCCGAACCCCTAAGTGGAGGAGATGGGATGGTGTGTCCAGGGAAGCCAGGCAGCTAGACTTTCCAAAGTAGAATACTGGGGACTTTCCTTGGGGCCCAGTGGCTAAGACTCTGCACTGCCAATGCAGGGGCCCTGGCTTCGATCCCTGGTTGGGAAACTACAAAGTAGAATACTGGACATTTGGGTAATAAGAGTTGCAAGGAGAGAAAATTCAAGAATTCTGGGGGGGGGGGGGGGGGGGGTTCCCCTTAAGGTTCAACAGATAGCAATCAGCACAGAAATGAGAGTTCAGGGAAAGAACCACGTGGAAAAAGTAGAAGGAACAGCGCTCAGAGGCCACACAGGACTGGAAATAGCACCTATACCCAAGAGCGAAAGTAGAAAACCTCGCAATTTACAGGGCATCGACTGGAATTCTAAAAATGTCTTGCCTCATTGTTGGGGAAGTATTAACCTTATTTCTCATCCCAGCTAGCAAAACTTAAAAGCAAGACCCAAAAAGATCAAACTGTTTCCAAACAACCACATGCAGAAGAGAAGTCAAGACTATTTATAGGATGACAAAAATATCCAGACAAAGAAAGGTTAAATTCACAATGTGTGGGCAACTGCCCAAAAAGAAGGCATACAAAGAAGCATGCAAATATAACTCATGAGGAGAAAAATCAGTCAACTGACCCGAAAATGAAATGAAGTGGTATATCACTACCATCTCACACACTAGTAAAGTAGTGCTCAAAATTCTCCAAGCCAGGCTTCAGCAATACGAGAACTGTGAAATTCCAGATGCTCAAGCTGGTTTTAGAAAAGGCAGAGGAACCAGAGATCACATTGCCAACATCCGCTGGATCATTGAAAAAGCAAGAGAGTTCCAGAAAAACATCTATTTCTGCTTTATTGACTATGCCAAAGCCTTTGATCACAATAAACTGTAGAAAATTCTGAAAGAGATGGGAATACCAGACCACCTGACCCGTCTCTTGAGAAACCTATATGCGGCTCAGGAAGCAACAGTTAGAACTGGACATGGAACAACAGACTGGTTCCAAACAGAAAAAGGAGTACGTCAAGGTTGTGTATTGTCACCCTGCTTATTTAACTTATATGCAGAGTACATCATGAGAAACGCTGGGCTGGAGGAAGCACAAGCTGGAATCAAGATTGCTGGGAGAAATATCAATAGCCTCAGATATGCAGATGGCACCACCCTTACGGCAGAAAGTGAAGAACTAAAGAGCCTCTTGATGAAAATGAAAGAGGAGATTGAAAAAGTTGGCTTAAAGCTCAACATTCAGAAAACTAAGATCATGGCGTCTGGTCTCATCACTTCATGGGAAATAGATGGGGAAACAGTGGAAACAGTGTCAGACTTTATTTTGGGGGGCTCCAAAATCACTGCAGATGGTGATTGCAGCCATGAAATTAAAAGACGCTTACTCCTTGGAAGGAAAGTTATGACCAACCTAGACAGCATATTAAAAAGCAGAGACATTACTTTGTCAACAAAGGTCCATCTAGTCAAGGCTATGGTTTTTCCAGTGGTCGTGTATGGATGTGAGAGCTGGACTGTGAAGAAATTGATGCTTTTGAACTGTGGTGTTGGAGAAGACTCTTGAGAGTCCCTTGGACTGCAAGGAGATCCAACGAGTCCATCCTAAAGGAGATCAGTCCTGGGTGTTCATTGGAAGGACTGATGCTGAAGCTGAAACTCCAATACTTTGGCCACCTCATGCGAAGAGTTGACTCATTGGAAAAGACCCTGATGCTGGGAGGGATTGGGGGCAGGAGGAGAAGGGGATGACAGAGGATGAGATGGCTGGATGGCATCACCGACTCGATGAACATGAGTTTGAGTAAACCCCGGGAGTTGGTGATGGAGAGGGAGGCCTGGCGTGCTGCGATTCATGGGGTCACAAAGAGTTGGACACAACTGAGCGACTGAACTGAACTGAACTGAACTGAACTGAACCTTGCTAATACCCTGAGGTTTTAGGACTTGTGGTACTTTCAGTGGGGTGATTAAGCATGGAAAAAGTGATAAATGCATGGAATTCAGTGGAAGCAGAAGCTTAGTGACTTTAAGTAGTCCCAAGTTTTGGTGGAGGCTGGTTTTTCTACATTACAATAAGAAGGAGTTGGGAGCAAATTTACTAAAATCTTGAAGCAAATGGTAACTCTGGGAGGCTAGAAGATTGAAGTCTGCTGGCAGCTGACTTTTGGGTTAATACTGGCAAAATTAATTTAATTTTAGAATGAGAAATATTTAAGTGTGAATAGGCATATAGCACTCAACTTTTGAACCAAGGGCCTTAGGGTGATTTGGGATTACTTGAGGAGTCTTGAGACTCCATTTGGACCCTAATCAATACAGGACACAATTACATTGTGCTGACAGGTGTCCAAGTAACCTCTTCCTTTTCCACTCTTTCAAAAAATAGAAGCAGACCCAGAGACTTAGAGAATGAACTTGTGGTCACCATGATTGTGGGGAGGGGGATGGATAGATTGTGAGTTTGGGACTGACCTGTACACACTATTATACTTAAAATAGATAACTAACCAGAATGTACTGTAAAAAATAAAAGTAAGAATTAAAATGGACATTATCTCTGTAAGCATAAGACATAATGCTTTCTCCGGGAATTGTGCTAAATAAAATTACGTAAGCAAGTATGAAAAAAAAAAAAAAGAAAGAGATAAAAGCAGGCAATTTTATCAAACCTAGCTCCTGTTCACTACAGGAAAGGCACGAACAGATGATGAACCTATTGTTCTGAAACTGAGACATAGCCCAGCTTCTCCACCACCCAGCTTCACTGATTGGAAACCATGGTGTTAGAACTGAACAAATGCAGCTTCAAAGCTTACTGAGCTTTTACATGGGCTTTGACCTTGGCTGTCTCACTGTCCTTGCACGTTCTTGTCATGTCTATCAGGGCAGCAACACTCCAGCTTTCATTGCTGTCTTTGCCTTTGTGCTTTTATCAGCATTGACCTCTGCAGGATAGAATCCCTCACACTCCCTTGGCATAGCCCATAAGACTGAATAAAGCTCCTCAGTAGCCACTCCAGAGGTCATTTAGAACCTGCCCAGAAAAAGCAAATGAAAAGCAAAACAAAACAAATATAATGAAACACAACAGCAGTTGATGGATTCCCTTATTAGCTAACCAATCCTTAGTTAAATGATTTTCTTTCACTTTAAGTGTTAATTTAGATTTGGGGGGAAAAGCTTCTGTCTTTTTTTTTGGAGCTTGAGTTCTGTTCCTGATAAAAATCCTTGTTATTTTGAAGGGCTAATTCAATTAGCAAAGTTGTGAGATTAGATTCAATTTTGAGTGGCTAAGAAATGTCATTTTAGGCAAGAACAACATTCTCCCTTTTCCTAAATATTAATAATAGCAGGTAGTGCTGTAAGATTCTGGCCAAGCTGCAATAAGGGGTCAGCCTGCTGGGCCCTGGCCCAGGGCACCGATCTATTGGGGCACAGAACAGTCCACCGTCCCTGCTGGAAAAGGTGTATTTATAGAAGTCCTCTGTGGGAGACTATAATATGAGGTTGAAAGGACTTTTGTTAAGTTACTTGGGATAGGACAGGTGCGATCCCGCAATATATTCCTAAGATGTCTGACAAAAAGCAAAAGCAAAGCTGTCATTTTGCCCAGTTAGGGTCTAAGTTTGGAGCTTAAATGGAATTGTAATTGTATGTGACAATGGATAGAAGACAGCCTTCCAGCTGTCTTTTCTTAGTGTTTTGTTGTTGTTGTTGTTCCAAGGAACCCAGCCTCAGCCTTTAATTCTGCTGAACAAATATTGAAAGAGAATCAGTCCTAGAAGGTTCATAATATTTATTTACTGATGCACAATGCTGTCAAGCTGCCACATATCTTGGCCTTACACTGGGCTTGAGGAACTCCAACATTGTAGGTCCGGCCTTGACTGGCTGAAGGACAGAAATACAAGTAATAATTAAGTGACTAGATTTCTAGATATGAAATCTAATGGATAAATCAAAAATCACACTTTAGAATAAACAACACAATATAGCTGTTCAAAAATCTACCTTTTCAAGAGGTTCATGCCAATTATCCTAACATGCTATATAATCCAACTGATAAGAGGTAATAAAATGTTATCCTGTGCATTTCAGCACATTGCCTAATTGGTAGTCCTGGCTTATTTGCCAACTGAGAAATATCTCTGAGCCAGGAATTTAGTGAAGAAGAGAGCAAAATGAGAGGCCTGTTTTCTGCAGAAATTAGAAGGAAAAGAAGTTTCAAAATTAATGTATTGTCTTAGAGTCCATGAAGGAGAAGGCTGAACTGAAACAAAAAGTAAGACGTGTGTGTACTTATTCATTCACTTACCACGTGCAGTCAGCTCGCCCTGTCCACAGGTTCTGCATCCTCAGATTCAACAACCACAGATCAAAAATACTAGGGAAAAAAAATGCCAAAAAATTTCCGAAAAAAAAAACAAACAAACTTGAATTTGCTGCACATAGGCAATAATCTACATAGCATTTTATAATTATTTAAATAGTATATACACTCTATTATTAATAGGTAGTAAAAGTAATCTAGGGAGGATTTTAAGTCTATGGAAGGAAATGATAAGCAAATACTACAGCATTTTATGCTTGAGAGATTTTGAGCATCTGCAGATTTTGGTACCCATGGGAATCCTGGAATTAATCTCCTGAAGACACCAAGGGATGACTGTATTATGTAGCACCGGGAGTCTATGTTCCAGCTATTGCTCTTGGCACTGGGAAAAGAACACAGCAAAGAACAAAAGAAGGTCCCGCACCATGGAGATGTCATCCTAGAGAGAGAGAAACGGTGATCTGTTAACTCTGCATAGTAAGTCAAATAGTGATGAACGCAGGTAATAGGGAAAGAGCATGCTGAATGGGGGTATAGGTTGATTTGCTGCTTTATTTTACAGACTTATCTGAGAAGGCATCACTGATAAGGCAAATTTAAGCAGTAATATATGAGAAGTGAGAGAGTTTATGGTTGGGGGGATGGGTGGGAGGGAGGGATAGTTAGGCAACTGGGGATTGACATGTATACACTGCTGTATTTAAAGTAGATAACCAACGAGGACCTATTCTATAGCACAGGGAACGCTACTCAATATTCTGTAATGACCTAAATGGGGAAAGACTTTGAAAAATAGATAGATACATGTATGTGTATAGATATAGATACATGTACACGTATAACTGACTCTCTTTACTGTATACCTAAAACTAACACAACATTGTTAACCAACTATACTCCAATATAAAATTTTTAAAAAAATTAAAAAGTGAGAGAGTGAGTTCCAAGTCTCTTCAGGGGAATGGTTTCAGGAAGAAGCAGCAGACAGTGTAGTCATTGGAGTGGTTATGGGCTCAACTAACAGGAAGGATCATGGCTATATCACTAAGATCATGGCACCCAGTCCCATCACTTCATGGCAAATAGATGGGGAAACAATGGAAACAGTGACAGACTTATTTCCTTGGGCTCCAAAATCACTGCAGATGGTGACTGCAGTCATGAAATTAAAAGATGCTTGCTCCTTGGAAGAAAAGTTATGACCAACCTAGACAGCTTATTAAAAAGCAGAGACATTACTTTGCCAACAAAGGTCCATCTAGTCAGAGCTATGGTTTTTCCACTGGTCATGTATAGATGTGAGAGCTGGACTATAAAGAAAGGCGAGCACCGAAGAATTGATGCTTTTGAACTGTGGTGTTGGAGAAGACTCTTGAGAGTCCCTTGGACTGTAAGGAGATTCAACCAGTCAATCCTAAAGATAATCAATCCTGAATATTCATTGGAAGAACTGATGCTGAAGCTGAAGCTTCAATACTTGGCCACCTGATGTGAAGAATGGACTCATTGGAAAAGACCCTGATGCTGGGAAAGATTGAAGGTGGGAGAAGGGGACAACAGAGGATGACATGTTTGGATGGCATCCCTGAATTGATGAACATGAGTTTGAACAAGGTCTGGGAGATGATAATGGACAGGGAAGCCTGGCATGCTGCAGTCCATGCGGTCGCAAAGAGTCAGACACGACAAAGCAACTGAACTGAACTGAACTGAACTGAACAGGAAGGAGGCCAAGTGAGAGCTAAGGGGAGAGCGGCGGAGAAGAGACTGGGGAGGTAGAAGGGAACCCAAGTTACTTAAGTCACATTGTTTCACGTGAGGACTTTGGATTTCACTTGGAGACAGATGGATTTTAGACTAGGACAGTGAAAAGCTGCCATGACCCTTATCCATGGTGAGGGAAGACACTACATAGTTTGTTGATAGTTTAGATATAGGTTGAAGAGGAAGTGAGGAGAGAGGAAGAAGGACGTCCAACTGCAGGGAATGACCACTTATCTTCATTTAAGATGCTTCAACTGTGATCAATGTCAATTTATTTAAAGCCTTCCTGATAAAAAGCATGCATTTCTGGGGTAAGTTCTCTGAAGAAAGATCCAGGAAATTGTTATTTAGTGAGATATTGGTGGGAGAAAATAAATTCGAGCGAGTCTCCCCACCAAAAATTTGGAGCAGCACTATAATGTCTGCAAATCTTGAGATTGGCTTTAGGAAGTAGTATTTATATAATCCCAGTAATGTGCAGTCATAAGCAAAGTGTTTCACCAAAGCTACATTAATCTAAGAGACAAATAGATAAGAAAATCAAGCTTTTATAGATTTTTTTCAGAATTTTTTAAAAATCAAGTTTTTAATTTTCAGTTAAAATTATGTGCAAAGTGGTGAAAGTAAAGTGATTTTCTTAAACACTATGAATTCAAAGTTGTTAGGAAATCTGTATTCTGACTAATTTCAATATTCAAATGTATGTTGTAAAGATAAGTTTTTTTGTTTTTTTTTTCCAGCTAAGAGAAGATTTTTTTTTTTTCCCAGTGGGTTTTGTCATACATTGATATGAATCAGCCATGGATTTACATGTATTCCCAATCCCGATCCCCCCTCCCACCTCCCTCTCCACCCGATTCCTCTGGGTCTTCCCAGTGCACCAGGCTGGAGCACTTGTCTCATGCATCCCACCTGGGCTGGTGATCTGTTTCACCATAGATAGTATACATGCTGTTCTTTTGAAACATCCCACCCTCACATTCTCCCACAGAGTTCAAAAGTCTGTTCTGTATTTCTGTGTCTCTTTTTCTGTTTTGCATATAGGGTTATCGTTACCATCTTTCTAAATTCCATATATATGTGTTAGTATGCTGTAATGTTCTTTATCTTTCTGGCTTACTTCACTCTGTATAAGGGGCTCCAGTTTCATCCATCTCATTAGGACTGGTTCAAATGAATTCTTTTTAATGGCTGAGTAATATTCCATGGTGTATATGTACCACAGCTTCCTTATCCGTTCATCTGCTGATGGGCATCTAGGTTGCTTCCATGTCCTGGCTATTATAAACAGTGCTGCGATGAACATTGGGGTGCACGTGTCTCTTTCAGATCTGGTTTCCTCAGTGTGTATGCCCAGAAGTGGGATTGCTGGGTCATATGGCAGTTCTATTTCCAGTTTTTTAAGAAATCTCCACACTTTTCCATAGCGGCTGTACTAGTTTGCATTCCCACCAACAGTGTAAGAGGGTTCCCTTTTCTCCACACCCTCTCCAGCATTTATTGCTTGTAGACTTTTGGATAGCAGCCATCCTGACTGGCATTGTAATGGTACCTCATTGTGGTTTTGATTTGCATTTCTCTAATAATGAGTGATGTTGAGCATCTTTTCATGTGTTTGTTAGCCATCTGTATGTCTTCTTTGGAGAAATGTCTGTTTAGTTCTTTGGGCCATTTTTTGATTGGGTCATTTATTTTTCTGGAATTGAGCTTCAGGAGTTGCTTGTATATTTTTGAGATTAATCCTTTGTCTGTTTCTTCATTTGCTATTATTTTCTCCCAATCTGAGGGCTGTCTTTTCACCTTGCTTATAGTTTCCTTTGTAGTGCAAAAGCTTTTAAGTTTCATTAGGTCCCATTTGTTTAGTTTTGCTTTTATTTCCAATATTCTGGGAGGTGGGTCATAGAGGATCTTGCTGTGATTTATGTCGGAGAGTGTTTTGCCTATGTTCTCCTCTAGGAGTTTTATAGTTTCTGGTCTTACATTTAGATCTTTAATCCATTTTGAGTTTATTTTTGTGTATGGTGTTAGAAAGTGTTCTAGTTTCATTCTTTTACAAGTGGTTGACCAGTTTTCCCAGCACCACTTGTTAAAGAGGTTGTCTTTTTTCCATTGTTATTCCTTGCCTCCTTTGTCAAAGATAAGGTGTCCATAGGTTCGTGGATTTATCTCTGGGCTTTCTATTCTGTTCCATTGATCTATATTTCTGTCTTTGTGCCAGTACCATACTGTCTTGATGACTGTGGCTTTGTAGTAGAGTCTGAAGTCAGGCAGGTTGATTCCTCCCGTTCCATTCTTCTTTCTCAAGATTATTTGGCTATTCGAGGTTTTTTGTATTTCCATACAAATTGTGAAATTATTTGGTCTAGTTCTGTGAAAAATACCGTTGGTAGCTTGATAGGGATTGCATTGAATCTATAGACTGCTTTGGGTAGAATAGCCATTTTGACAATATTGATTCTTCCAATCCAGGAACACGGTATGTTTCTCCATCTGTTTGTGTCCTCTTTGATTTCTTTCATCAGTGTTTTATAGTTTTCTATGTATAGGTCCTTTGTTTCTTTAGGTAGATATACTCCTAAGTATTTTATTCTTTTTGTTGCAATGGTGAATGGTATTGTTTCCTTAATTTCTCTTTCTGTTTTTTCATTGTTAGTATATAGGAATGCAAGGGATTTCTGTGTGTTAATTTTATATCCTGCAACTTTACTATATTCATTGATTAGCTCTAGTAATTTTCTGGTAGAGTTAAAGATAAGTTTTATTTTATCCTTTATATATTGTTAGAACTGGCCATAAATACAGAAAAAGGAGGTGGGTTGATAGACGGCTGTGAAACCAGTCAGGCATTTTGATGTCTCCCAAGATAAGTAACCATATCTGCTTTATAATTTTTTTAGATTTTTTAAAAAATTTAAGTAACTTGCAAACACTTCCAATGATGCTTGAAGAAACTGAATTACAAGCAAAATAAAATATGAGATCTATATAGAAGCCAACAGGAAAAAGTGTTAGGCTGGGTTAATAGAGAAAAGCCTGAGGTCAGTTCAAGGCTACATTGATAATTGTTCTTTCTCTTGCCAGGAAAGAGATGTCATGTAGAGATCACCAATATTGACCTTAACCAAAACCAAGTAGGGCAGAGAGCAGAAACTCCCACATGGTAGCAGAAGGTATTTGTTTCTTCTTGGTCATAAAAAACTAATTTGAAGAAGGAGAATGAATGGCAAGAGCTGGGCAAGAGTCTATAGAAGAAAACTCAAGCACCTAAAGGCAGACAGAAAGAATGAATCCTGAAATTCCAGCAATCAAAGAGTGGGAATCGTACTTATCTAACCTACCAAATTGTTGCTAGACTATAACATTCCAAAAATTAGAAAAGGGTAGATCTAATAGACAAAGCTGTATATTGTCACCCTGTTTATTTAATGTATAAGCAGAGTACATCTTGCTAAATGCCAGGCTGGATGAATCACAGGCAGGAATCAAGATTGCAAGAGAAGTATCAACAACCTCAGATATGAAGATGATAACACCCTAATGGTAGAAAATGAAGAGGAACGATGGAGCTTCTTGCTGAGGGTGAAAGAAGAGAGCTAAAAACCTGGCTTGAAACTTAAAATTCAAAAAATGATCATGGCATCTGGTCGCATCATTTCAAGCCAAATGGAAAGGGAAAAAGTGGAAACAGTAATATTTTATTTTCTTGGGCTCCAAAATCACTGCAGATGGTGACTGCAGCCATGAAATTAAAAGACACTTGCTCCCTGGAAGGAAAGCTGTAACAAACCTAGACAGTGTATTAAAAACCAGAGACATTATTTTGCCAACGAAGATCCAAATAATCAAAGCTATGTTTTTCCAGGAGTCATGCACAGATGTGAGAGTTGGACATAAAGAAGGTTGAGCATTAAGGAATTGATGCTTTTGAATTGTGGTGCTAGAGAAAGCTCTTGAGAGTCCCTTGGACAGCAAGGAGATCAAACCAGTTAATCCCAAAGGAAATCAACCCTGAATATTCATTAGAAGGACTGATGTTGAAACTCAAATATTTTGGCGACCTGATAAGAAGAGCTGACTCAATGGAAAAGATCCCGATTCTGAGAAAGATTGAAGACAAAAGGAGAAGAGGGCAGCAGAGGATGAGATGCTTAGACAACATCGTCCACTCAATGGACATGAGTTTAAGCAAACTCTGAGAGATACTGGAATACAAAAGTAGGAAGTTAAGAAACACCTGGAGTAACAGGGAAATTTGGCCTTGGAGTACAGAATGAAGCCGGGCAAAGGCTAATAGAGTTTTGCCAAGAAATGCACTGATCATAGCAACTACCCTCTTCCAACAATACAAGAGAAGACTACACATGGACATCACCAGATGGTCAACACCAAAATCAGATTGATTATATTCTTTGCAGCCGAAGATGGGGAAGATCTATACAGTCAGCAAAAACAAGACTGGGAGCTGACTGTGGCTCAGATCATGAACTCCTTACTGCCAAATTCAGACTTAAATTGAAGAAAGTAGGGAAAACCACTAGACCATTCAGGTATGACCTAAATCAAATCCTTTATGATTATACAGTGGAAATGAGAAATAGATTTAAGGGACTAGATCTGATAGACAGAGTGCCTGATGAACTATGGACAGAGGTTTGTGACATTGTACAGGAGACAGGGATCAAGACCATCCTCAAGAAAAAGATATGCAAAAAAGCAAAATGGCTCTATGAGGAGGCCTTACAAATAGCTGTGAAAAGAAGAGAAGCGAAAAGCAAAGAAGAAAAGGAGAGATGTACCCATATGAATGCAGATTTCCAGAGAATAGCAAGGAGAGATAAGAAAGCCTTCCTCAGCAATCAATGGAAAGAAATAGAGGAAAACAACAGAATGGGAAAGACTAGAGATCTCTTAAAGAGAATTAGAGATACCAAGGGAACATTTCATGCAAAGATGGGCTCAATAAAGAACAGAAATGGTATGGACCTAACAGAAGCAGAACATATTAAGAAGAGTTCCAGAAAAACATCTATTTCTGTTTTATTGACTATGCCAAAGCCTTTGACTGTGTGGATCACAATAAACTGTGGAAAATTCTGAAAGAGATGGGAATACCAGATCACCTGACATGCCTCTTGAGAAACCTGTACACAGATCAGGAAGCAACAGTTAGAACTGGACAAAGAACAAAAGACTGGTTCCAAATAGGAAAAGGAGTATGTCAAGGCTGTATATCGTCACTCTGTTTATTTAACTTATATGCAGAGTACATCATGAGAAACGCTGGGCTGGAAGAAACACAAGCTGGAATCAAGATTGCCAGGAGAAATATCAATAACCTCAGATATGCAGATGACACCACCCTTATGGCAGAAAGTGAAGAAGAACTAAAGAGCCTCTTGATGAAAGTGAAAGAGGAGAGTGAAAAATCTGGCTTAAAACTCAATGTTAATAAAACTATGACAATGGCATCTGGTGCCATCACTTCACAGCAAATAGACAGAGAAACAATGGAAACAGTGAGTGACTTTATTTTGGGGGGTTCCAAAATCAGTGCAGATGGTGACTGCAGCCATAAAATTAAAAGAAATTGCTCCTTGGCCAAAAAGCTATGACCAACCTAGACTGCTTATTAAAAAGCAGAGACATTGCTTTGCCAACAAAACTCTGTCTAGTCAAAGCTATGGTTTTTCCAGTGGTCATGTATGGATGTGAGAGTTGGACTATAAAGAAAGCTGAGCACCAAAGAATTGATGCTTTTGAACTGTGGTGTTGGAGAAGACTCTTGAGAGTCCCTTGGACTGCAAGGAGACCCAACCAGTCCATCATAAAGGAGATCAGTCCTGGGTGTTCATTGGAAGGACTGATGCTGAAACTGAAACTCCAATACTTTGGCCACCTGATGTGAAGAGCTGCCTCATTGGAAAAGACCCTGATGCTGGGAGGGATTGGGGGTAGGAGGAGAAGGGGACGACAGAGGATGCGATGGCTGGATGGCATCACTGACTCGATGGACATGGGTTTTGGGTTTTGATGGACTCCGGGAGTTGGTGATGGAGAGGGAGGCCTGGCGTGCTGCGATTCATGGGATCTCAAAGAGTCAGACATGACTGAGCAACTGAACTGAATTCAACTGAACCCAGGGACATGGAATATCTCTCCATCTGTTTATTTCGTCTTTGGTCTTTCATTAGGGTCTTGTAATTTTCTGTGTACAGTTCTTTTGTCTCCTTAGGTAAGTTTATTCCTAGATATTTAATTCTTTTTGTTTTAATGGTGAATGGGATTGATTCCTTAGTTTCTGTTTCTGATTTTTCATTGTTAGTATATAGAAATGCAAGTGACTTCTATGTATTGATTTTGTATCCTGCAACTTTGCTAAATTCAGTGATTAGCTCTAATAATTTTCTGATAGTATATTTAGGATTTTCTTTGTACAGTATCATGTCATCTGCAAAGTGAGAGCTTTACTTCTTATTTTTTACTTCTTTTCTCAGCTGGGTTCCTTTTGTTTCTTTTTCTTCTCTGATTGCTGTAACTAGGACTTCCAGAACTATGTTGAATAGTAGTGGTGCGAGTGGACCCCCTTGTCATGTTCCTGATCTTAGGGGGAATGCTTTCTTCACCATTGAGAACAATGTTTTCTGCAGGGTCATCATATATGGCCTTTACTATGTTGAGGTAGGTTCCTTCTATGCCCATTTTTTGAAGAGTTTTAATCATAAATGGGTCTCTTTGCCAGTCTTTCTCCGTAGCTCCACCTGGTCAGGCACTTAGAGGGCTCCCTTGCCTGGGGCCTTCTCTGTTTTTCAGCAAGTCAGGCACATAGAGGGGACCCCCTGGCTGGGGTCCTACTCTGTAGATCGCCCATCAGGCCCTTAAAGATGCACCTTGGGTGGGGTCCTCCTCTGTATTTACGTTCATCATGCATTTGTTGGGCCAGCCTCTCTATTGTTCAGCTGCTGATGCTGGCATGTGGATAGAGAGAGGCTGTGATGATGGCTCCAACTCCTACATGTGACTCAGCAGTATCGCCTTGCTTCCCTGGCTGCCCACCTTTCTTCCACAGGCATTTCCCATCACAATCCCCTCCCTCACATCCTCTTGATCCGTCCCTTTACAGTCGGTAGCAGCCCTCATCCTGGGATTGCTCCACAATCCCTAAACTCCAGCTCCCGTCTGCTGCTCCTTCCAGGGGGCCAACGTTCCTTTCTGGAGTTTGTATGGCTGCGTCAAGGACTGTCTGATTCTCATTCCATTTAGGCTGCCACAGATCAGCTGTTTCCCTCTCAGCCTTCATTGTTTCTCCTCTGACTCAGACAATTGCCCCGATGTGGGGATCGGACCCCTACCCGCTGAGGGCAGGTCGAGTCCTACTAACACTTCTGTTTCCCCGCATCATTCCTTTGTCCTACTGTTTTGCATGGCTCTGTATGTTCTCTTCTGCTGGTCAGGTACTGAGGTGCACTCCCAGCTGGGGTTCTGCCTGCACTTCTGTGTGTGGAGGCGTATTCCTGATGTGCCCATGGGGAGAGATGCTCTTCATGTCTACCTACTCCTCCAGCATCTTGTTCTCTCTACACTGAGTGTTTGAGCAAATGTGTTGTATGTCATTTCACAAAAGTTTAGCAAAAGTTCAGAACATTCAGATATTTGCACACATTCATGCAGGAGATGCACGTCCGGTGTGATGTCTGAGCGCCTTTATTTTCTCTAGTGTGTGTGCTCGGTCTCCCAGTTGTGTCCAACTCTGCAACCTTTGGACTGTAGCGTGCCAGGCTCCTCTGTCCATGCAACCCCTCAGTAGGGGTTGTCATTTCCTCCTTCAGGAGATCTTCTGGACCTTGGGATCTAACCCGCCTCCTGTGTCTCCTGCACTGCAGCAGATTCCTTACCACTGAGACATCTGGGAAGCTCCAGCTTTTTGCTACAATAGACAATCTTTCAATGCTAGGATTTAATTACTATCTTTAGGTCTCAAAAGCTTTTGATAAGAAATTAATAAAGACTTCTCTGCACTTCTAGCTCTCACTCCTAGTCCCCTCCTGTCTTTTTTATCTCGCCAGAGTTCTAGTTAATCCAGTTTTTTTAAAAAAAATACTACTTGCAATAAAATACTGACCAAAATATAGCCAATAGAATAAGAGCAAAGTGATAGATCAAAGTAATGAGAGAAACAAGATGGGTAGGATAATTATATGACAATTTAAGACAAAGGAAACATAAAGTACAATAGTAAGCATGCAGCTTCCTAGTAAAAGGGAAATGCACTAGTGTGATTGTGCATGTCTAATTATCTAATGAAACACAAGATTTTAGGAAGCTCTATTTTTTAAGAAGAATTTAGAGCATGAAACAAATTTTCACATTGTGACAGTAAAAAGAAAATTTAATAGGCATGCAATATGAATACAAACATCCCATTCTTTGGGATACTATATATTATTTTTTTAAAAATAGAAACATAAGTTCTTGGATAAACTTACCAGGCAGTTGCTTTCATCAATAGAAGGGAATTGTCAGGTGCTAAATTGCTAATCCTTTATGAAACGCCTTCTGAGAATCATTGGAACATGTTCTCAGATTTTATGGCTTAGGTTTTTAAAAGTAATATTCTTTTTGGTGAGTTTCATATTCTAACTCCTTACTGCTGAAGTATAAGCCATGTTTGATTTAAGCAGGAAAGTGACAGATTTACACTTTTTCCCCTCGCATGCACAACTTGGAGGTATTTTCCTATAAAGTTTCCTTGATCTGTTTTTTTACAAACTGAAGTAAATAAGCAACTGCAACTAAATTCCAATGATCAATAACCATAAACATGCTAGATCAAATTTGGCAAAAATTAGAATGTCTGCGAGACAGGAATAAATGCATTTATATACCTTCCTATCATCATATTATCTCATTTGAGTCACTACAGGAAAAAGACCTGGCATTTGCAAATGTCAAGGGGTTATGCCTGGGAACTGAATTTTGTGTTCTGACTAAAAGTGGAACAAATCACATCATGCCTCTTACTCATGAGCTCAACATACATGTGGACTGTTGGCGACACATACTTGGGTATGTTGCATCAAATTTGTTTCATTCTTTGAAATCACTTGCTATCCATTTATATTACATGCTACATTGACTGCAGAGTACAGAGAAAATTCCAGCCAAAGTAAAACCCAGACATCTGAGGCTGTTTGCCAGTTCTATTGAATGCAAAAGCTGAACTTTACATTGTTCCACAGGAAAAGCAAGAATTGTTATACTTAACAGTTGCTTTGTCCTCCAATGATTAGCACAGTGAATTAGTAATTTTTCAGCATGTACCACTGTGCTCTTCAAATAGAAGCCGACGTTCATCAGTCGTTTTGAATACCTGGCTCCTCAATCAGAGAGTAACCTATTCTTTCCATATGACTGGACTCCACTCTCAGTACAATAATGTATCATTAAAATGGTAGCTCTGCAGACTTTTAAATTCCATTTTCCTGCCACTCACATCTGCTAAGACCTCTTTGATCTAAACCATATTTCTAAAATATCCTGATAAACATCCTTTGAGATAAAATCTTTAGCTTCACTAAGATGAAATCATATTAAAAAAAATAAAATAAAAAAATAAAATGGTAGCTCTGTTTGTAACCTAAAGCGAGGGTCCTGGTGTTCACTGCTCAAAATCCAATAAAAAGGCAAGGTTGGTGAATGGGAAAGTTTGTTTTGTTTTAGATGCCAGCACCGGGAGATGGGGCAGATGGACTCCTGTCCAAAGGTTGACTCCCTGCCCTGACCATGGGGCAAGAGTTTTTATAGGCTTTAATAGGGAGGGGGCCACATATAGAAACAGCACAGTCAACTGTTATAGTCATCTTGAAATTGGTCACGTGATGGTTTCACCAGCATCATCTTGATTGTTTTAAGTACAGTTAATCTTTAGTTCCAGATTCTGTTTGTTTCCATTTCTTGAAGACTGTTCTCAGAATTGTGACAGTTCATATCATGGCTATAGTCTGATCATCGTGTAGTTAATTTCTTTTACCTGGTGGGAATTTCAATATCTATAAGACAGCTCACAGGATATGGCTCAGAATATTATCTATAGCTCTTAAAGGTGGAACTAAAGGTCCTTGAATATGCTTAATGACTAAACTATTATTATTTCATCTTGTTAGATCATTTGCCTTTGTTTCTGCATTTTCTCTCTTCTCTGATCAAAGTTTTCCACATACAAAACGTAGACAGAGGACATGGCAGAGAGGGGAAGACCATAGGGTCCTGCTCCATTTCATATTCACTATTATTTTGAGAAAAATGCTCCCCAAACACACAGGGAGAAAGAAATACTGGTGAATAAAATAAATAATGTTGCTTACAGAAAGACACAGTCCTGGCTTCTGTTTCACCTTTGTATTTAAAATGGTCATGGTCTTGAAATAACACCATTTGTTAACCAGCCACCAAAAAAAAAAAAATTGTGAAATTCAACTGCCTTTAAATTTCAGAAGTTTTTTAGGACTAGTAAAACTGGGCTCTGAATTGAAACAGGTAAGTTAATTGAGGATGATTTGTAAAAACGGCATTGCTCATGGGAATGAGTACCATCATTATTTATTCTTAAAACCTTTATGGTATTGAAAGATAAAATGAGAATACAGAAACAATAGAGACTTCTACACCACATATATAGTAGGCAGTCCAAGAACCATAAAAGAAGGATGTGAGATGCTTGAAACCCAGACTCAGTCTCTGCTTCTGGGTAATTCAATCTAGGCATTCACATTTTGCTAAGATATCTTTCTGTTCTTTACTAAATAATACGTTTAAAAGGCAGTTAAACCCTGTATCCTGAGCACTTCACACAGTTCTTGGCTTGTGTATGCACACATTTCAAGGTAAATAATATATTTGTTATAAACAATTTTAACCCATTAATGTTTCTTTTCCATCCACCTTCATCTGTTCCTTTAAGCCTCCATAATGTAGCAAATTAGAAACCCACGTGGGCATTAAATAGTCCTCTTAGGGGGCCAGTTGATAAATAGATAACATTAAAAATACCAATTTACCGTCAATAAATCTCTCTTTTGCACCTGAACTTAACCAGGATCTCAATCATTATCTGTATATTTAGTCACTTAAAACTTTATTTACCTAGATATTTTCACTGTAAATGGATTGAAGTTTCTATTTCAAGGGATCATTTTCAGCACAAAAACTTTTTAAACATTCTTCCCAAGTTACCATTTTTATAATGTACATAACAATAAGGTGAGTAATTCCAGTTTAGAGTATTTTATGGAAATAGTTTTCAACATGCATGAAAATTCATATGTAAAATGTCCATTGTAGTATTGTTTATATGATGGAAAGAGTGCTAAGATATATTTTCTAGTGTGAAAGAATCAAGACATAGAACATTAGAGCAGAAAATATGAACCAAATTGTATAAAGTAAGAATCATTACTATATAATTATATACACACTCACAGCACACAAACATACACATATTAACTGTATAGAGAAAGGTTTGGAGAAAATGAACATTGATTTGTTAAAACTAATCAGTGTTACTTTTGGGATGGGAGGAAGGAAGGGGGGCTCAAGAGGGAGATGATATATGTATAATTTGTCAGAAACAAACACAACATTGTAAACAATTTTCCTCCAATTAAAAACTGGATTAAAACAACTAATTATTTTGATGAAGAGAATGGAATATGGACAGTTTGCTGAAAAGAACTTTTATTATTTATTTTACATGCTTATGTGTTGCTTGAGTTTTCCTTAACAAAGAGAATATTTATGTAGTATTTTATTTTTTTCAACTTCAAACACATAGCTATAGGAAAAAAATAAAAATTACTTTAAAGAAAGAATAAATTAACCACCACTTTGTAATGCCTTTTCAAATACTGCTACCTGCAAAAGCCTTCCTTTCTTTTCTCTGCATTCTCCTGTACTTGAGTATGTGTCACTCTTTTCGTATTTATTGAATTCAATAGTATTTATTAAAACTCTACTGAGTTCCAATTATGAATAAGATATTAATCCTATCCTCAAGGAACTCACAACTGAGAGAAAAAAACAAATGCATTAACAATAAAGCAATGAGCAGATGGCTAAAATATGGCAAGTATGAAAAAAGTGTTATGGGCTTGGTGGCAGGCAGAATTCTACAAAGGACCTCAACAGTCTCAGCTGGTTTGTTAGTGGCTTTGGCCTTTGGGAATCACAGGCAGGGGATGGAAGTTCCAGGGATTTCTCCCACATTTCCTTTCTGCTCAGTCACATTGCTACTGAGCACATACTATACACCAGGTACCGTCCTAACAACAGTACTCTTTTTACCTCATTTAATCCTCAGAACCTACATTTGAAGTAGAAATTATAATTATCCCCACTTAAAAATGATGCTAGAGAAATGACTATGAGTCTCAAGAGAAAAACAGTGGAGCCAGTATTCTAGTGTAAGCAATCTGACTTCAGAGCCCAGACCCTAACTGTTATCATACCCTATAATCATCTTGGATAACCTGAATCTATTACTTCAGGAAGGAAAAATAATAAAAGTTTTACTCTTTATGATATGCATTAGGGTTTCTTGAAAAAAATCAAGTGGATGCAGCATAAATATTTTATTTTATCCCCACACTCAACATTTTTCTCTCCTTTTCACAGAAAGACATGATGTTATTCAGTGTATTTCAAAACCTTTCCTACTGCTGCAATACAATATGGAAATTGGACAAGAGCTCTATTTGCCTCTATTTCTGATTTATACGTTCTTGAGTGAATATATCTGTGTCTTAGCTTCTAACATGATCTTAAAAAGTAGTCTGGGATGAGTATTCTGGCTATAATTTCTTAGGATCCAACTACCTAGCATCTTCTCATAAATTCATCACATACATGTTGCCTTTTCTGACATACTGCCATTATGATTGTGACTTAAGGGGTTTTTAATTTAAAATAAAAATAAAATAGTAATGGTGATGTGGCTCTTGTCTCTTAGTTCAAGCTCCTCAATCCTCAAGAATTACAGGTATTGCACAGCAAGGTTACACATGATGTTTTAGAACATTGATGTTTTATAATTTGTGTTATCATTGATGCTCATTTCTAAAATACTATGCTTAAATAATTGAAATTGTGACATATCTTTGAAAATGTACCCGAATGTTGTGGTTTGGATGTGTGTCAAAAGTCCATTAAGATAGCCATGAATGCCAAAAGTTGAATTGCCCTGCTATGGGCCAGTGGTGGTTAAAAGAAAAAAAAAAAGAGCCTTACCTGCACGTAAGCATTACACATTGTGCAAAGGTGAGTTTCATGATATTAGAATTAAGAATTATTTATTTTATTAAAACACCAGTCTCTACCATCCAGCATGCCAGTTAATAGGAATAAAAAGATGATCACATCTGAAAATCCCCAGTCCGGTGGGAATTAGACAGTTGGACATATTATTTGAGTACAGTTGAGATTACATGACAGACACATAGCTAGAATACACATGCTCTGGAAAGCCACAGGATTAACACTTAATGATGAAAAATGGAAGCACATGCTGGATCTTGAAATAGATCAAGACAAGGAGAAGACTTTCAGGAAAAGAAAGAAGTTTTGTGCATTAGGCAAAGTAACAGTCTGTGCAGAACCCAAGAGATGAGTGAGGAAGTGTGAACCCTTTGTGGAACATTAAGGATTTTTTCATAACTGGGCTGTGGATCCTGAGGTGAGACTTGGCAAGTGAAGTAAATGGACAGGCTTAAGTCAGAGTAGAAAGAATTTTTTATTAAGCAATTTGCTGTTTATCCTGGAAGCCCCTGGGAACCTTTAGCTTAAGTGGTAGAGTAATATAATTATAGATTATATTATATTATGCTCTATTATATTATTATAACTCAAAGCTCTTTTGTATTAGAACTCTTATGCTGTCAATCTGCAAATTGTACACAACACGTGGTGATTTAAAAAAAAAATTAAACTAGAAATAGACAGGAACTTCCTCCATGTGATAAAGGACACCACACTTAATGATGAAAATTGGAAAACTTTCCCCCTAAGAGTAGGAACAGGACAGGATGTCCACTCTTGCCATTTTTATTCAATATTGTACTGAAGGTTCTAGCCAGGGAAATTAGGCATTTTAAAAGGAAGAAAGAAAAGATATCCAGATTGGAAAGGGAAAAAGTAAAACCTACCTTTAATTACAGAGGGCATGATCTCCTATACAGAAAGGTTTAAGTACTATCAACGGCAACAAGCTATTAGCTATTAGAGCTAATACATGAGTTCATCAAGGTTGCAGGATACAAGATCAATATACAAAAATCAACTGTATTTTTATACATTAGCATTGAGCAATCTAAAAATGAAATGAAGGAAAAGTTTCATGAAAAATAACATCAAAATATTAAGATACTTTAAGAACATATTTAATAAGACAAACGCCAGATTTGTGCACTGAAAACTACACCACGCCATTGAAAGGAATTTTAAAAGCCGTAAATAAATGGAAAGCTATCTCATGCTCTTCAGTTGGAAATAAGTTGGCAATAATCCACAGATGGATTTCCTGATTCAATGCAATCACCATCAAAACCCTAGTTGCCATTTTGGCAGAAAGTGATAAACTCTTCCTAAAATTCATATCAAAGTGCAAAGAACTCAAAATAACCAAAACAATCTTGAAAAAGAACAACAAATGTGTAGCATGCACACTTCCCAATTTCAAAACTTATTACAGAGCTACTGTAATCAAGCCTGTGTGGTACTAGCATAAGGATACACACCTAGATAAACAGAATTGAGATCAGAAAGAAGCGTGCACATTTATGGGCTACAGCTTGGGTGTGCTTATTTTGGCTACGCTGGGTCTTCGTGGCTTCGTGTGGCTTTCCCCAGCCGCGGTGGGTGGGGCCTACTAATCGTGGCGCGCGGGTCTTTCCCGCCGGGGCTCCTGGTCCAGCACAGGCTCTAGGCTCACAGGCTGCAGCGGCTGCAGCATATGTGGCTCTGCATTTCTGCTGCCCAGGCTTCTCTGCTCTGTGGCTTGCAAGATCTTCCTGGACCAGGGATTGAACCCATGTCCCCTGCATTAGCGGGTGGATTCCTATCCACCGTACCCCCAGGTAAGTCCTGGCAACTGATTTTTAACAAGGGTGGCAGGACAATTAAATGGGAGAAAATATAGTGTTTTCAACCAATGGTGCTGGGACAACTGGATATCTATATGCCAAACAATGAAGCTGTACTCCTAACACTATACACAAAAATTAACTCAAAATGGGTCAAAAACCTAAAAATGAGGCTACAATTATTAACTCCAGAAAAAAACATGGGCATAAACTTTCAAGATCTTACATTTGACCATAATTCCTTAGATAGTACTGAGAGTCAACAAAATAAAATAAATAAAATGAACATCACCAAAATTTAAAATGTTGTGCTTCAAATAATGCTATCAAGAAAGTGAAAAGATGGCCCACGAACAGAATAGAAAACAAAATAACCACAAATCACATACCTGATAATGGTCTAGAATCCAAAATACTAAAGGAACTCCTGCAACTTAACAGTGAAAAAGAGAAATAATTCAATTAAATATGGGCAGAGGATTTGAATAGACTTTTCTCCAAAAATATATACAAATAATCATTAAGCATGTGAAAAGACATATGTGATCTTTAGTCAGTCATTAGGGAAATGTAAATCAAAACCATAAGAGATATTACTTCATATTCACTAAAATGGCAATAATCAAGAAGATGGACGATAACAGTTTCAGTGAGGATGCAGAGAAATCGGAACCCTCTTGCATGGGTAGTGGGACAGCAAAATACTGCAGTTGCTTTGCAAAATAGTCAAGCATTTCCTCAAATGGTTAAATGTAGAATTACTACATGGTCCAGCAATACCACACATAAACTAATACCCAAGACAGTTGATAGCATATTTTTAAAAACTTAAACATAAATGTGCATGGCAGCATTATTCGCGTAGTCAAAACATGGAAACAGCTCATATGTTCATTACTGATGACTCGATAAGCAAAATGAGGTATGTCCATACACAACGATATCATCCAGCCCAGAAAAAGGGAATGAATTACTGATACATTCTGCAACAGGGATGAACCTTGGATACATTATGCTAAGTAAAAGAAGCCAGACAACAAGTGCTACATATTGTATGATTAGATTTATATGAATGTTCAGAATAGGAAAATACATAGTAAAATAGATATTGGTTGTCAGAAACTAGGGGGATAGGAAAATAACAAAGGACAACTGAATTCAGGATTTCTTTTCAGGGTGATTATCTTCTGAAATTAGGTAGTGGTATTTGCCGTACAATTTTGTGAATATATAACAACCTACTGAATTGTATACTTTTAAAGTGCTAGTTTTGTTGTAACAATTATATCTCAATTAAAAATGTATGTTATGTAAATTACATAGGAATAGGATCATTTTTAATGAGTTATTAAAGTATGTGCAGATGTATAGTAGGTGTTTAATAGATATTTGTTGAAAGAAGGAATGAATCATAACTGATCAAAAACTGAAATTATAGAAAATAATAATATACTATAATAAAGAATTTAAAGTAATCACTAGAAGTACATCACAAGATCAGAAAGCAATTATTTCTGAGAATGACAACTGTTACAGATGTCATTTAAACCATTTCCTTTAAAAAAAAAAAAGTACCAATTTTTCCAGGTAACTCAATGTAGAAGTACAAACTCATAGATAAATATAGTGTTGTCAAAAATGACTTGACAATATTTATTCAGAATGGACATTGAATCGGATCATTGGGGTTTCTTTTAAGAATTGTGATCTTGCAATGGCTTCAAGTTAATGTGAAATTTTAGGAGAGATTAATCAACTCTGACTTACGACTATAATCATGCTAATCCAAGAATTGTTCTCCAACCCATTTTGTACCTAAGATTGATGAGATTTCTTGTCTTTCAAATTTCATTAGAAGACATATTTTAAAGGTTGGTTATATTTCATATAAATTTATTTAATCAAAGATAGTGATCAATATTTACTTCATTTAAGGTGAATATAAGAGAAAATGGAAGTTTAATAAAGCTGCTCTATAAATATTCATTCCTAACTTCTTTAGTTCCTATAAAAATGATCTTTTCTGGAGTGTATATGAAACATGCACATACACTGATATGTGGGTGTCATATACATAAGCATATACACATACATGTACACATATATATGAATTTTAAATATGTATGTGTATATTCAGGCAATTAAAAATTGAATCATACCAGTTATATATTTCAAGCAAGAGAATTTTAACTACAAGTTGCATGTTTATAACTACAAATAAAAGATACATTTTTAAGCTCTGATGCTGTTAACTTAGTTAGAGAACATTGTTGTGTTGAAACTAATCATCAGTTTGACTCAAAGAGCGAATATATGTCCTAATAAAGCTTAAAATTCTTGATAATGAAGGTGCATTTGCTTGGTATACGATAAACATTTCTGAGATGCACTAATCCAATTGCTCCAGAATAAATCTAATTTTGGTAGCAATGTCTTTACTTCATAAAAGAATGAAAACACTCAATCTCACCTGGCTTTGTTGTTGTTGTTTAGTAGCTAAGTCATGTCCTACTCTTGCAACCCCATAGACTGTAGCCCACCAGGCTACTCTGTCCATGGGGTTTCCTAGGCAAGAATATTGGTGTGCGTTACCATTTCCTACTCTGGGGGCTCTTCCCAAAGCAGGGACCAAAGCCAAATTTCCTGCATTGACAGATGGATTCTTTACCACTGAGCCACCAGGGAAGCCCAATCTGGCTTAGGTTTTATAACTAATGCACAAATGCACCTATTTTCCAGATTGACAAGTGTCTCCAATTTATTTTGAAGCCCTTGATGTTATTCACTCCTTTTGTTGGGATATTGCTTTTCTCAAGATTCAGGGATCATAATCCATCAACTGCTTAATAGGCATCATCTCCTAGTCATTGTGCTTTCCGACAAAAAGAATATAGTGATGCTGCCAAAAGAGGATTTTGGAAACCTAAACACAATTGTAATTCAAAAGAAAAGATACTCCCTTTAATACTCATGGATATCCCTTAGGGAACACATGTCAAACCATCTTATTTTTCAAACTGATGAACCGAGGTGCAGGGAGGCATGTCCAGTATCACAGATGGTGCACCTGGCATTTCACTCAAGCTCCTGACTTCTACCCCGTGCCCGTTCTGCTACATCTGAAACTAACATGCATATCATTTCTGTATCAATGCTTCTCCTAAGTGTGGTAAAGATAGCACCAGAAAGTTTCTCTTTATTTCCCTTGAAGTTATGCATGCTGTTTTAATTGACTTTATGGGACTGATACAGCAGCATTAAAACAACTCCAGTGAAAGAGAGATGTCTCTCACAACCAGGACAACTAACAAAACAAAACTGTTCTCATCTCTCCATGAAAACTTCTAGACTTTGGCTATAAGCAAGCTTTATATTCCAACATATGCTGGATCATAGAAAAAGCAAGGAAATTCAAAAAAATCTACTTCTGCTTCATTGACTATGCTAAAGCCTTTGGCTGTGTGGATCACAACAAACTGTGGAAAATTCTGAAAGAGATGGGAATTCCAGACCACCTTACCTTCCTCCTGTATGATGTCACGAATGTCTGTCCATAGTTCATCAAGCACTCTGTCTATCAGATCTAGTCCCTTAAATATATTTCTCATTTCCACTGTATATAATCATAAGGGATTTGATTTAGGTCATACCTGAATAGTCAAGTAGTTTTTCCTACTTTCTTCAATTTAAGTCTGAATTTGGCAGTAAGGAGTTCATGATCTGAGCCACATTCAGCTCCCGGTCTTGTTTTTGCTGACTGTATAGAGAATCTCCATCTTTGGCTGCAAAAAAATATAATCAATCTGATTTTTGTGTTGACCATCTGGTGATGTCCATGTGTAGAGTCTTCTCTTGTGTTGTTGGAAGAGGGTGTTTGCTATGACCAGTGCGTTCTCTTGGCAAAACTCTATTAGCCTTTGCCCTGCTTCATTCTGTACTCCAAGGCCAAATTTGCCTGTTATTCCAGGTGTTTCTTGACTTCCTACTTTTGCATTCCAGTCCCCTGTAATGAAAAGGGCATCTTTTTTGGGTGTTAGTTCTAAAAGGTCTTGTAGGTCTTCATATAACTGTTCAGCTTCTTCAGCGTTACTGGTTGGGGCATAGGCTTGGATTACTGTGACATTGAATGGTTTGCCTTGGAAATGAACAGAGATCATTCTGTCATTTTTGAGACTGCATCCCCGTACTGCATTTTGGACTCTTTTGTTGACCATGATGGCTACTCCATTTCTTCTAAGGGATTCCTGCCTACAGTACTAGATATAATGGTCATCTGAGTTAAATTCACCCATTCCAGTCCATCTTAGTTTGCTGATTCCTAGAATGTCGATGTTCACTCTTGCCATCTCCTATTTGACCATTTCCAGTTTGCCTTGATTCATGGACCTAACATTCCAGGCTCCTATGCAATATTGCTCTGGTTCCAAAAAGGAAAAGGAGTAGTACATCAAGGCTGTATATTGTCACCCTGCTTGTTTAACTTAGATGCAGAGTAAATCATGAGAAACGCTGGGCTGGAGGAAGCACAAGCTGGAATCAAGATTGCCGGGAGAAATATCAATAACTTCAGATATGCAGACGACACCACCCTTATGGCAGAAAGTGAAGAGGAACTGAAAAGCCTCCTGATGAAAGTACAGGAGGAGAGTGAAAAAGTTGGCTTAAAGCTCAACATTCAGAAAACTAAGATCATGGCATCTGGTCTCATCACTTCATGGCAAATAGATGGGGAAACAGTGGAAACGGGGTCAGATTTTACTTTGGGGGGCCCAAAATCACTGCAGATGGTGATTGCAGCCATGAAATTAAAAGACGCTTACTCCTTGGAAGGAAAGTTATGACCAGCCTAGACAGCATATTTGAAAGAAGAGACATTACTTGCCAACAAAGGTCCATCTAGCCAAGGCTATGGTTTTTCCAGTGGTCATGTATGGATGTGAGAGTTGGATGGTGAAGAAAGTTGAGTGTCGAAGAATTGACACTTTTGAACTGTGGTTTTGGAGAAGACTCTTTAGAGTCCCTTGGACTGCAAGGATATCCAACCAGTCCATCCTAAGGGAGATCAATCCTGGGTGTTCATTCGAAGGACTGATGCTGAAGCTGAAACTCCAATATTTTGACCACCTCATGCAAAGAGCTGACTCGTTGGAAAAGACCCTAATGCTGGGGAGGATTGGGGGCAGGAGAAGGGGACGACAGAGGATGAGATGGTTGGATGGCATCACCGACTCAATGGACATGGGTTTGGGTAGACTCCGGGAGTTGGTGATGGAGAGGGAGGCCTGGCATGCTGCGATTCATGGGGTTGCAAAGAGTCGGACATGACTGAGCGACTGAACTGAACTGAACTTACCTTCCTCCTGAGAAACCTGTATGCAGGACAAGAAGCAACAGTTAGAACCTGACATGGAATAACGGACTGATTCAAAATTGGGAAAGGAGATATCAAGGCTGTGTATTATCACCCTGCTTATTTAACTTATATGCAGAGTACATCATGGGAAATGCCAGACTAGATAAATCACTTGCTGGAATCAAGATTGCCAGGAGAACTATCAACAACCTCAGATATGCAGATGATACCACTTTAATGGCAGAAAGTGAAGAGGAAATAAAGAGCCTCTTGATGAACGTGAAAGAGGAGAGTAGAAAAGCTGGCTTAAAGCTCAACATAAGATCGTGGCAGCTGGTCCTATCAGTTCATGGCAAATAGATGGGAAAATTTGGAAATAGTGTCAGATTTCATTTTCTTGGGCTCTAAAATCAATGCTGATGGTGATTGCAGCCATGAAATTAAAAGACTGTCACTCCTTGAAAGAATAGCTATGTCACACCTATACAGTGTTTTAAAAAGGAGAGACATCACTATGCTGATAAAGGTCCACATAGTCAAAGCTATGGTTTTTCCAGTAGAAATATATGGGTGTGACATTTGGGTCATAAAGAATGCTGAGCCCCTAAGACTTGACACTTTTGAACTGTGTGCTGGGGAAGACTCTTAAGAGTCCCTTATACAGCAAGGAGATCATACCAGTCAATCCTAAAGGAAATCAACCCTCAATATTCATTGGAAGGACTGGTGCTGAAGCTGAAGCTCCAATACTTTGGCCACCTGATGGGAATAGGTGACTCACTGGAAAAGACCCTGATGATGGGAACAATTGGGAGCAAGAGGAGAAGGGGGCAACTGAGGATAAGATATTTGAATGGCATCACTGACTCAATGGACATGAGCTTGAGCAAACTCAGGGAGATAGTGCTGGACAGAGAAGCCTGGCGTGCTGCAGTTCATGGGGTTGCAAAGAGTCAGACATGAATTAGCAACTCATCAACAACAGTATTCACATCATTCCCATCTCATTGCGGTCACAGCATTGACCTCTGCTTTTCTCACTTAGCATAATTGCACACAGATACTCTATTGTTATACATATTTCATATTTCTCATCTTCAGAATCTGCCTAGGATGTTACTATTCTGAGCCCTATAAATAACTGCTTCTATAGATGGCATTTAAATAGTTTCCCTTTTCATTTTTTTTAGGAGAGAGAAAATGTTACAATGAATATATTTTGAAGGTTTTACTTGCAAATTTTATCGTTTCCTTAGGTTTGATAGTGAAATATGTGATTAACCTGATTAATAGTATCTACAATTTTAGTTCTTCTTTTTCTTCCTTTTCTCCTCCTCCCCTCCCCTTCCCCATCTCCTCCCTCCCTTTCCTCTCCTCTTCCTTCTTCTTGTTTTTACAGCAAGATAGCATCATGGATTAGGATGTGTGTGTTAAAGTTACAGAGAAGCAAGCCTCACTTGGTGGATTGACACATGTTAATGATTAATAAATTGAGGAAGAGTAAACCCTCCATTCTTCCCCTTCAAAAAAACAGCCAAATCCATAATGCACCTTTCAATATGAGCTGATGTAGCTGTCTGGGCTGAGATCTTGAATTCTTCAAGGGATGGGACCTTGTGGCCATGGCAGAACTCATCAAAGTGACAGAAATGGCTTGAGCTATTCTGTTGCCTCTCTCGTGGTTTACAGACTCTAGAATAAATGTGACCACTTTGCTTTGGAAATCACTCAGCTGCAGGGCAGTGAGAAGTGACCCTCCATGGTTTCAGGTTGTCTTCCCTTGCAACTATTAACATGCGTGTCCAATAGCTAGGGGAAAACAACTCAGGAAAACATGTCAATAGTGAGACTCACGCGACTCTGAACAGAGTGACGAGCAGCGTTACTTGCATGTGGTACTTGGAGGGAGAACAGAGGAGAACGAGGCAAAGGCACTGGCATTTACTGAGCACCTGTTATTGCGGTGGTTGGTGCTTACAGATGTCATCACATCTGGGTGTCATGATGGGGCTGAAAGCTAAAGAGAGGCATTCCTGTTTTATAGGTCCCTCCCAAAGAGGAAAACACTTGCTCAGGATTGCTCAGTGGGCCAGTGGTTGAGCTGAGATGTGAATCGACATCCATCTAATTTCAAAGTTCTGGTTTAAATTGTTCTTGATTCTTTTTATCATTTTGTACCTCCAAAAGGCTCTATAAAATGCTGCTAATAATACATAAGGATGTCCTTCCCTACATCCTCACCAACAATGGGTATAATTGATAAAACATTTTTCAGATAGTGTAAATTATGTATTTTATATTAATTTATTATGTATTTCATGTTTGGCAAACTATTATATACTGAAGATTATTATTAAATATTATTTAAATGATTACTAAACATATAAAGGTATAAGTTATTATGAAATTATTAAATATAGAAGATATTATGGAAGTAGAAAGATGACTATTTCTCTGTTTTTATGTGTTTATGCATTCACTACCCTGGCAGCTCAGTCGGTAAAGAATCTGCCTGCATTGCAGGAGACCTGGGTTCAATCCCTGGATCAGGAAGGTCCCCTGGAGAATAAATGGCAACCCACTCCAGTATTCTTGCCTGGGAAATCCCATGGACAGAGGAATATGGTGGGCTACAGTCCATGGGGTTGTAAGAGTCAGACATGACTTAACGACTAAACCACTACCACCATGGATTCATTAATTCTTGAATATTAATTGCCTTCTTCTTTGATCCGTTAATATTACTACTATATTTATTTTAATATTACTACTATATTTATTTTAATATTACTACTATATTTATTTTAATATTATGATTGAGTTTATTTAAGATTTCATTCACTAGTTATTAACTCATTCAAACAACTGCTAAATGCTTTGTGCTTTTCACTGGCCCTGTGCTAAACCCTAGGGCTTTACAACTAACTCCTCCCAGCAAGAGCTCAAGGTCTGCCTGGAGGACCAGTCGGAAAAGTCAAGCATTGAAGAACCAAACAGCAGGGTTTGCAAAGGGGCTCCCTGTGTCGCCACGTTTCTCTGGAATCCCGTACATGCTAAGAGGAGAGCTATAGCTCAGCAGTTCTTTGCCACTTTCAGGTGTCCCGTGTGTTAACACAGACCAAGCTCCCTTGAGTCTGGAGTTTCACGCTCAGCCACAGCAGCTGGAGAGACCTCGGACTTGAGACATTGGCCTGCCCTCCTGGATCCCAGAAATGACTCCGTCACCTCAGTGAAATTCCCCAGGGATAGTATGGAAACATCAATCCTTCAGCTGTATCAGCATACCCCATCCTGTTGGCTTATCCCACCCCTCCTACTGCCAAGATGACTATTCACAGGCTAGTCTTGTTTCCATGTGACACCAGTCATGTCAGAATACGGCCAAGTGCTATATGTTAATGATGTAACGAGTACCTACACTCTAGTGTTCTGAACACTGAGATGCATCGTAAACACTTGGGTGTTTACTTGCATCTTCTGTGAGTTATTTCTGTGCTAGAGTGATGAGTTGTGCTCAGCCACTTACCCATTTTCTTTTTCCACAGATCAGGACGACAACTAGATGAGTAGAAGCTTGTATGGTGGCTGTGGGGATGGAAATCAAGTTTCTCCTATCCCTATGGTGAGAGGCTAACTTTATGTGGCAATTATATCTGTTTTTCATCCATTTTTTAATGAACGAAGTAAAATAACGATCAACTGGAGATGTGTTTACAATATTATTAGATGTTTGGAAGATTTGACTCATATCTCTCGGGGTGGTCGTGTGTCATATGAGAGGAAAAAGTGGTTACCCCTTGAGAGGCATGGTCTACATTAAATTTCATTTCCTAAGTTTGGATAACGAGGACAGTTCTTGGAAAGTGGAATGAAACAAAGACAGTTTAAACATCAACAGTAAGGGGAAAAAGTCAACAAATGAACTAACTACTATCTGTGGCTAATTTTAAGAAATAAAGAAAACAGCAATCATTTAAAATTCGTAAAACTGTATGTATTTCAGAATTGGAAGTTCATGTGAGAACTGTGATAGTAATAATGAATTGTACCCCAAATATCATTGCTTAGTATTCCTTTATATTTGAAATTGTCTCTGAGGTGGGTATTATAGGTAGATGGACAAAATATCTTCAATATTAATTAAGCTTCTGGTAACTTCTTTTAGGAAAAACTTGCATATAGGAATGCATATTAGAAAGTACATTGTAGAGATGAAGGTATTTTGAGAGCAGCAGGCATAATTTCACACTTGAATATTATTTTTAAACACAGAGAAATATAGGTTGTGATTAGGAATCGAGGCAAGGAAAAGTTACAGCTTCTGCATCGGGAGCCCTATTCCTGTCATATGAATTCAATTTATCCTAGAAGTGGACAGCTTCGCCTATCTAATGCTTAAAATGGAACTTCAGGTGATGAAAATCATCTGAAAACTTTAACTGCAGACCTCCTTTGAGCTCTGTCTGACATTATGCCGACTTCAGCTGGCAAGTGTGTTGTGAGAATGTAATGAATCCCAGAAGCAGAAATAATCAGTCCCGTCAACCTCAGCCTTCTTTAAAGGATGGTTTATACAGTAACATGAGCAGCAAGAAATCTGTTCTCCTCCGCCAGCTGGAATAGTCACGCTGGGCTGATCTATTTAATAATCACCGGCTAAATATTTACAATAATGAATGGCTTTTGTTTTAAAGCTCAGTCAAGATAATTAGAAACGAGGATAAGTTTATTTCTAGTAGTAACAAACTGAAATTCTTGACTTGAGAGAAAGATAACCGTATATGGTCTAACATTTTTATTCAGATTGGTAATACATGGGAGCACCATCCTGATGGGTGTGAAGTACTGAGTTCTCGGCCAAGGCTTACTAGAGAGGCAGGGATGGTTTTCATTTTTCATTTAACGCTGAAACTTCTAGCTGTTCTCTCTCATATGTACTGAAAATTATAAAACCTGAACTAATTAATTAGCATGTAAAATCAGCTTTTGTGGGATTATCATATAGTGTTTTAATCGGATTTCATGAGAATGTAATTTTGCTCTATTTAATTCAGTAAAAAAAAAAGAAAGTAAAACTATCTAGAGACGATTTAGCTTCTCGTAATGAGCTTTTACGGAAAAGAATCCTAAGAATAAAGAGATTGAGTTATTTCAAAGTAACTTATCACACACAAGCTAGGCAGGAATGTCTTTTAGGACAGTTGCCAGGCACTGCAGAGATGGGGCCCAGTTTCCGGTTCTTCAGCTCCATTCTCTGCTCTCCAACTGGGGACTTCCAGAATGCAGTTTCCGTTTCACTTTGGGCAGCATCTGAGGTCTTGTACTTTCTCTACCATGGTTCCCTTCACTCCCCTGTCCTTTGGTGATCATGTAAGTCACACTTTCTAACTTTGTAGCCTTTGTGTGTGCAAATGTGTGAAATCAAAGATTTAAGGAGAAAAGCGCACAAAAGTATGCAGCTTCAAGACGCATTGTTTTTACTCCCTCATTGGTCTCTGTGGAGGAACACAAGGTTTTTTTTTTTTATTTAAATGTACTCCCAATTGTAATCTTCTCCTTTTTAATTGTGCTTTGTATGTGTCCTATCTCATAATTTCTTTCTTTTCCAAAGTGATAAAGCTATTATTTTATATTGCTTTCTGAACTATTTATTTATATATTGTTTTGCCTTTTGAAAATTATTTTACCTTTCAAAATTTGCCTGGAATTGCTTTTTGTATCTGTGTTTTTATATTTTCTGTAAAGTAGAACTCAACATTCCAGTCAGGGAGAAGAGTCAGTGCAAAGACTTCGAGATTTCAGGAACTTGTCTCTAACAAGGAGGCAGATGGAGCCAGGGAATGAGGCAAGAGGAGTGAGAAATGAGGTTGCATAGACAGACGCAAGACTTAGCTGAAGATTCAGCTTCACGTTATTAAATATTGCGTGCATGCTCAGTTGCTAAGTCATGTCCAACTCTTTGTGACCCCAAGGACTATAGCCTGCTAGGTTCATCTGTTCATGGAATTTTATTGGGTTGGCCCAGAAGTTTGTTTGGGTTTTTCTGTAACATCTTACAAACAAGCCAAATGAACTTTGGGGTCAACCCAACATTATATGTAAGTTTTTAGATATATTTACATCTAAAAATAGATATAAAGAGCTTTCTAGCCCTACATAATTATTTTTTAAATTTTATTCTAAATGTATGGGAAGCTCTTGGAGAATTGGGAATAAGAGAGTGATAATATAATATTTACATTTTTATGAGTCACAGATCATTGTGAGACTATTTAAGAGATGGAAATGGAGGAATTAGGGAGCTTCTGCACCTTACCACATACTAGATGATGGAGACTTGGACTAGGTTCTTAACATTGGAGGTGGAAAAACGTGGACAGACTTGATATTTGTTTTGAAAGAAAAGCCAGCCAGATTCTCTGATGGATCAGATATAGGTATGAAATATGGTTCCAAGGTGATATTTTCAGAGATAGGAAAAGTATCAGTTAAAATTTCACTGGCTCAAGACTTCCCTAGTGATCCAGTGGTTAAGATTCTGTGCTTCTAATGCAGGGGATACAGGTTTGATCCCTGATAGGGGAACTACTCAGCAAAAGAAAAAAAAAAAATCACTGGCTCCATGAAATTCTGGTCCAAGTATTGAATGTTTCCAGAAGTAGTCTATACCAGTAACTTTGCACTTAATGGTAAAGTGAAAGTCGCTCAGTCGTGTCCGACTTCTTGCGACCCCATGGGCTATACACTTTATAGAATTCTCCAGGCCAAAATACTGAAGTAGGTAGCCATTCCCATCTCCAAGGGATCTACCCAACTCAGGGATCGAACCCAGGCCTCCCACATTGCAGGCAGATTCTGCACCAGCTGAGTCACCAGAGAAGCCCTTATACTTGATAACGCCTTTCTAGCTGATATGTAGGCTCACTGGTTCCCATCTACCAGCATCCCCTTGATGCTGGACCCATCAGTCTCCTTAATTTTCAGCTGAGGAAACTGAGATATAATATTTAATAGGCTGTGAACCTGGACCTTCAACTAAGTCTCTGTGGAGAGAATTCTTAATTTCCTTGGTATGTTTTGTGTAATCTCAGTAACACCAATACCAATGGCAGAGCACAAAAAATATACACTCATGACATGTTGGTTTCTTGAATGGGACACAGTTGCTGTATCTAGGCAAAAAAGGGAGTTTAGCCATGCACAAGTTATACCAAGGGGTCTAGCCTGACCTGGAATTCTGTTTCTTCTATTTAATGGTTATGTTTATTTTTAATTAAGTTTATCTAGAAATATTTAACTTTTAAGGCCTAAACCTATTTTCTAATTAAAGCATATGGACATACCCTGGGATTATGTTCCTGCTCATTTTTCTTAATCTGTTTGTTTGAATTCTCTTTTGTGGGTGAGTGAGAACTGAAGCATGAATGATAAAGAACAAAATGCTGTTCCTACCTGAACTTAAAAATTCAACAGAAAGAGTGACTCGTCAGCAGCAATTAGTGGAGAAACCCAGATGGTCGGATGAGACAAACATCAACTGATTTTATTAATTTCTTAAGGAAATGTTTAATGTTGAGATGGAGTCCTCAGAAATCTACCTGAAGCATGTTATTTTTCCAATAGGCTAATTTAATTAATTCCAACTGGATTATTTTGGACACATTACCATTGTTTATCTAAAGAGAAAGAACGAGTACAGTAAGTTCTAATATAGTGATGTGAACAGCCTAAGACTGAATCTTTAAAACAACGTGAATTCAAGTAAGAGGAATTTATAATCTGCATATGTTAAACTGTCCCTTTCAGAGAAAGAATGATAATAAATTTATAATAGCTGGCATTCATAACTTTCACAAAGTATAAATCATTTTGATTTGACTTTCACCTTCACCCTTAATAATATGAAGTTTATATTCATCAAATGCTTATGCCAGGCTCTGTGCACAATTCTTTGCATACATTATGTTAGTGAACTTCTAATAATCTGCAAGCTTTCCTGGTGGCTGAGATGGTTAAGAATCTGCCTATAATACAGGAGACCCAGATTCTATCCCTGGGTGGGGAAGATCCCCTGGAGAAGGGAATGGCAACCCACTCCAGTGTTCTTGCCTGGGAAGTCCCATGGACAGAGGAGTCTGGTGGGCTACAGTCTATGGTGTCACAAAGAGTTGGGTACAACTGAGCAACTAACACTTTCTCTTTCTTTTCAATCTGCAAGTTAGATGAATTGATTAAAGTTTGGGGTGATAAGCAAGACAAACGGACTTTGCCTAACCTGAGAAAAGTAAGGAAGATACTAAAACTAAAGACTGGAACTAAGGCGATTTTGGAGCACTGTCTTTGAAATCAAATGGTTCCAAAGTTTGTTCAGACTTTATGAGATTCTACCCAAAGGTCACATTTGCAGTCTATTTGGCTTTCTTATAATATTGTACCCCTCCCCTTATCCAGGTGCTTCAGTCCAATTAAGACTAACTTCAGAGCTTTGAAGGTAGAAATAGAAGAAAATTCCTTTCTCTCTAACCATGTTGGTATGTCCATAGAGAACACAGCAAGCCATATATAAATTAAGAGTAAAAGTATTAGAGTTAATGCTGCCTCCCAGCTTTCTAGAGCCAGTGGAAACGAAGGGGAAGAATCTCAGGTTATACACAGATGGCAAAGAAGTGGTCGGATGGTTCCCGAAGCCTGAAGGTCCCTAAGGAGCTGGATCAGTCTTAGCTCTCAGAAGACTGAGTCCAGCAGGTTTCACAGTCATGGGACAGCTTGTCACCCATGATGTGTGCATACAATTCCACCTGGAGAGATGATAGTGGAGACCTCTGTTCTGCACTTCTCATCATAGGAAGGAAATAACAGATTCTAAGACATAACAAGCAACAAACAGGAGTGAAAACTGTCAGGAGAAGGAAAGCTATCAAAATGAGAGTGCGTTAGTGGAGCCCAGAGTCCATGAGCCTTTGGTCAAGTGTTATAGACCAGCTGCTGTTCTTCCCATGTGACACAGTGATGATGAATCTGCCTGCCAACACAGGAGATGCAAGAGATACGGGTTCGATCTCTGGGTCAGGAAGATCCCCTGCAGGGGGAGACAGCAACCCACTCCAGTATTCTTGCCCAAGAAATCTCATTGACAGAGGAGTTAGCAGGCTACAGTCCATGTCATTGCAAACAGTCAAGCACAGCTGAGCATGCACCCAAGGGCAGCTGTCAGCAGCGGAGAAAAGGATAATCCAATGACTTTCTGCTCTTTCCCCTGCCCACGGAGCTCCCGTGTGGTAATCATTACTAGTTCCCTACCTAGCCTCACAATTCCATGGCAACCACCACCGGGGCTGATGTTCTCAGGAGAAACATCAGAGCGGCCCTGAGTCCGGCTTGGGCGCAGGAGTGGATGGAAACGTGTGCTACCTGTCAGCCTTGGGGTATCACCCTTTGACCTTGTGCTCAGTCACTTCAACCGTGTCTGACTCTTTGCGATCCCATGGACGATAGCCCGCCAGGCTCCTCTGTCCTTGGGGATTCTCCAGGCAAGAATACTGGAGTTGGTTGCCATGCCCTCCTCCAGGGGCTCTTCCTGACCCAGAGAACAAACCTGTCTCTCCTGTGTCTCCAGCACCGCAGGCCCTGCAGACAGATTCTTTACCTCTGAGCCACCAGAGATGCCACCCCTTCACCCTTTCCCTATCCTAACCCCTAGGATGGGTGGACTACTCTTCAGGGCAAAGACTTCCTGCTTTTCCTGAGTATTCAGAGATAAGCAGCTGTCAGATGGTGGCAAATGAGCACAATTTCTTTTTATGAAGGCTAGGGTGTGTTCTTCACGTTTTCCCTAATTATTTATTTCAGACAAAGTAGCTGATATCCTTGGGGAAACATAGGTTTATAGGTTAATCTCTCTTTCTTTTTTTTTGACTCCACGTTGCAGCATATAGGATCTTAGTTTCCAAACCAGGGATTGAGCCTGCACTCCCTGTGGTAGAAGAGAGGTGTCTTAACCACTGGACTACCAGGGAAGTCCCAAGTTTACAGGTTAAAATAAGAAACCTGGTAAATATAGCTACTTTGGGTAAGAACAAAAAAACTGGAAAAGGTATGCCATCTGAGGCAAATGCTATTATTATTAGTCAGTCGTACCACTGACAATAGTATAAAAGTTACTAATATATGGAATTTAGAAAGATGGTAACAATAACCCTATATGCAAAACAGAAAAAGAGACACAGATGTACAGAACAGACTTTTGGACTCTGTGGGAGAAGGCGAGGGTGGGATGTTTCGAGAGAACAGCATCGAAACATGTATATTATCTATGGTGAAACAGATCACCAGCCCAGGTGGGATGCATGAGACAAGTGCTCGGGCCTGGTGCACTGGGAAGACCCAGAGGGATCGGGTGGAGAGGGAGGCGGGAGGGGGGTCAGGATGGGAAACACATGTAAATCCATGGCTGATTCATGTCAATGTATGACAAAAACCACTACAATATTGTAAAGTAGTTAGCCTCCAACTAATAAAATAAATGAAAAAAAAAAAAAAAGCTACTAATAGAAATGTGAATGTTAGGCAAAAACAAAGGAGCTGTGAAGGTTGAAATGCTATAAAGGATGCGCCTGGTGTCCAGAACATAGTAGGTGGGTTGTTGCTCTTTCATCAATAAGTGATGTCCAACTCTTTGTGACCCCCATGGACTGTAGCCTGTCAGGCTTCTCTGTTCACGGGATTCTCCAGGGAAGAATACTGGAATGGATTGCCATTTCCTTCTCCAGGAGATCTTCTGGATCCAGAGATTGAACCCACGTATCCTGCTTGGCAGGTGGATTCTTTACCACTGAGCCACCTGGGAAGCCCAGTAGGTGGGCAGATGTAAATTTCTTTCCTAATTTTATAATCACACATGGAGTAGATGAGGAGTCAGATTTGTGTCTGTTTCTCTTTACTGAAATAACTTCAGTAGTTATACTAGTTTCCTGGTGCCTCTGTAACAAAGTGCCACAAGTTTAATGGCTTAAAACAACAGGAATATTTTATCTTTTAGTCTGGAAGCAGAGTCTAAGATCAATATCACTGGGTTGAAATCAAGTTGCTAGGGATGTGCTTCTCCTAGGAACTCTAAGGCAGAATCTTTTTCTTTACTGTTGCAGTTTTCTTTAAGGAATGACTGTTGACATTCCTTGCCCTGTAGATGTATTACTGCAATCGCCGAGACAAACGTCTTCAAATTTCCCTCCACTCTGTCTTCACACGCCTTCTCTGTGTGTGTCTAATCCCCCTGTCTCTCTCTTAGACGCATACTTGTGATTACATTGGACCTATTTGGTTAATCCAGAATAATCTCCTCATCTCAGATCCTTAATTTAATCACATCCACAAAGACCATTTTTGTTGTTTCTCATTATATTAGGTAACATTCATGGATACTAAACATTAGGATAGCAGGATCCATTATTCAATGTACACAACAAGTAACTTTGCCTACACATAGTAAGTGCTCAATAACTATTTGTTGAGTAAAGCTTCTTTCCACAGCCTTTTCCCACTGCCTCTCCTAGCTCCTACATCTGATTTATTGATAGTACTGTGTCCTACCCTCATATACTCTATATATGTTATTTATACATATTTTCTCTCCACCATCCCTTGTGATCTAACAGAAGTGCTTAAAAAAAAATGATGTGTAAGAAGGACCATAGACATGTAGACTGGAATCATGTTGGTCTTGAAATCTTGAGTTACGATGGAAAGTAGCAAGCAACAAAAGTATAGTTCATTTAAATATCTATTGCTTTTACAAGTCTATACCTTTGCTAGTTATTTTTCCAGTGAGTGAATAAGACAGATATTGAGGACTTCTCTGAACTTAAAAGTAATGGTTTTGCATCAAAAGTGTAAGCTATAAGATTGGCAAATCATGGATAACACTAGAGTGGTCTTAAAGACAGTGGTTTTCATAGTTGAACAAAGTATATGGTTTTCAAAGGTCATATGGTTATCAAAGGTGAGACAGTTAGCAATGAAATATCTTTAACTCATGAAACACAGAAATGACTGGACTCTTGGATGGAGGATATGTTTTAAAGCCATGGATAGATACAGTCCCAATGACTGGGATATGCTTTGCTTCCATACACCTTAAGAAGTCTGCTGAAGTTAGGAGGCATTTCATAGTCATCTCCCAATTCTGAAGACAATTATAGTTGACCTTTGTCTTCTCACATGGAATTATTTACAAAGATATAATGAACTTGTGATGAGAACAAGTAGTCAAGGGAAGATTATACCCTTAGTACACACCACAAACAAATGAATTAGAATTCTATTTCTTTATTCATCATCCTATTATGAGTTTTCTGAGTTCATTCACTGAGTCAAGAAATACTTATTGAGTATCTACTGTGTGTCTGATACCTAGTAAGAAGCTTGGTATACAGTGAAGAAGCTGATGGACCTACCCTCTTTTCAGCATTCCTCTGTACTGACAAAATCATATCCTGCAAAATTTTAATAATGACAAAAAATAAGAGAATAAACTGATGGATTAGTAAAAATATACCATGTAAAACAACAATAAAAGCATTTTCTTCAGGTTCTTCAGTGTCACAACTAAGGTAACACTGGGCCTGGTATCAGCTTTTATTTCTGTATTCATGATGAACATATATTGAGTATCTAAATACCAGACATTCTGCTAGCCACTAGTAATACACAAAATGATTAGCAAAAAGACCATAATGGATATTTGTTTAAGTAACTAAATCATTATGCTCTAGGAGGTCATTGAATACACAGAAATGTTGAATCAACAAAATAATAACATCTTGTTTACAAAAATAATAGATGTGATAGTAGGTAAAAAATATGATTGAGTATGCAGTATACCTTCTAGGACAGTATACCTTCAAATTTTTGTTACCAAAAAGAAGTTAAAGTATAAGACTTGATATCGATATAAAATTGTATGTCTCCAAAAGTATTTCCAGAGTTGAAAGACGACAGATTTCAACATGTAATTATTTCAAGTGACAAAGAATCTAATTAATAAAAACATACAAGAAGTTCCTTTATCAAGAGAAAACTTAAAAGGAGCTTCAAATTGACTAATTTCTGCATCAGTCTACATAGTATAAGCCAAAATTCAGACACTGTAAATGTAATTAAAATAACAATTAGGTTACTATCTGTAGGAAAGCAGGTGAAGCCGATTCTGAAGAACTTGTGTGACTCAGAAGTCAGATTATGCAACAAGCATGACTCACTTTTATTTCGTGCTACTGAGAGTGGGGTCGACAGGCATCATTAGTCTCCCCAGTAAATTAAGCATTATTCACTAGTACATATTTATGTTCACACAAGGTCTCTAGATTGAATTGTAAACTGTCTCCTTTAGACTGTTGATAGAATTTCAGCAACCTCAAACCTCCCAGCTCAGAATGCCCACCGAGAGCAAAGCAGTCATCTCAGGTCCAACTGCTTCACCCTTGTATATACACTTGTCACGTGTTCTACTTGCTCAGGCATTTCCTTTCACTTGGTAACCTGGTCTCCATCCAAAAGCTCTCTTAGAAACAAGACAGGGTCAGAACTGTTAAAGGCATAGAGCGACAACTGACAGTGAACAAGGTGTCCAAATACACATCAGACAGAAAATCACAGCCATCCAGGACAGATCTGCCCATGCATTTCATCATTCCCCAAGGGCAAGGCCAGATTGCAGCACTTTGCCTCGAGGGGAGCAGCGTGAGTCATCAAGAAAATGTCAACCCATGTTCAAATATTCCTTTTTGACTAAGACTTGGGGGTGTGTAATAAATTAATTTAAACTATAAAGCTTTGTCATTTAAGGGAGGAGTCAAGCTTCACTCTCAAAAATTAACTTGCTTGAATCTTCATTTTCTTATGAAACTGGTATTGAGCTTTCACAAAAGAAGCCTCACCAAGTGCTAAGATAAAGTCAACATCTACAGGAAACTAAAAATAGCGCTTGATGAAATCTACAGTGCCTGAGTCCCAAACATTTATATTCAATATATGAAAGAATGTCTTAAATGAATGTCTTATTCCAATGTATTTAATTACGATAATAGAAATAATAGCAAATAACATTTATTAAACACTTATCAGGTATCAAGCACAATGTTGGTTTCCTTACAGAGATTATTGAACTTTATCTGCCAACAATCCTACGTATACACATATTATTATAATCCCCAAAGTTTTGATGAGAAAACATGCTGTCTCTGCCTTGCCCCACTTCTTACTGTAGTCAAGGGGCAGAGCTGAACTTGAATTCTGGCGTTCAACTCTGGAGACATTGGATATCTCTGAGTCAGGTAGATGTCTTTGTCACCAGATGGCTATGTGTTTCCAAAAGCAATGTTTATTTTTCACATATGTTACTGTGTACTCTCTTAAACCCAAATCTATTCAGGGAATGTATGTCAGTGGTTTCAAAGTTAAGATTCTTGATAAAAATGTGCAAAGAATCAAGAAAAGCTGCAAGAGAAATTGAGAATTGTAAAGTATGCTTTTAGCTAACAGAAATTAATCAACAATGTAAGGTTTCATCAATTTCAAAAGCAGAGTCACCAAACCTATAAAATCCTACCTGTTTTGTTAAGTTGCTTCACTAACTAAAAGCTGTATTACACAAACTTGTTAATTGATGAAATGCGTCTAAATTAGAAAATGTATGATCTATAGGAAAAAAAGACTTTCAGATTTATTAATTTCAAATGAATATAATACATATATATATAGCTATCAATGTGCATAGATACTATACGATTTTAAGAAGATATTTCAAAATAAGGAGACAATGTTTTGAAGTTCTTCTCCAAAATGATTTGATTTTAATTTGTTTACAACAATGGATTACGATTCTGAAAGTGGTTTAACCTCTTAGATGTCCTGCAATCTGATTTCTTCTGCAACTTGTTTATCGAATTTGTGTGCAGATAGTACAAAGATATGTCCCATCCATAGCAAATGATTACATATCCCCTAATTAGTAGAACCTGAGAAACTATCTGAGTTCTAACTTATAAAATATTTTGACCTCTTTGTGTCATTGAGTACTCTGTGATTGTGCTTTTGAATATCAAAGCAACAATAAAGGACATCAGAGAAAGGATCCAGAATTATCTGGGCATTATGTGTTTATTTATGAAGGCTTCCCTGGTAGCTCAGATGGTAAAGAATCTGCCTGCAATGCAGGAGACCTGGGTTTGATCCCCGGTTCAGGAAGATCCCCTGGAGAAGGAAATGGCAACCTACTCCAGTATTATTGCCTGGGAAATCAGACAGAGGAGCCTGGCAGGCTAGAGTCCAGGGGATCCAAAAGTCGGACATGACTTAGAGACTAAATGATGATGAATGATGTGTTTATTTAAATGCTAAGGAAAATTTCAGTGAATATAATAGCATCAAACTGCACACTGATGATTCAGACTCCTGTTTAGTTTGGTATTTTCAGGGAAATACAGTTACCTTAGCAACTAGCATATCACATGGGACGTGCTGTAGCATGCAAAAAGTCTCCAAGTCAAAAGCTTGTCCTTTTGCAAGAGATCACATCAGGAAACGGGGGAAAAAACAATCTCTGCACATAATGAATCAAGATATTTACTTTCCTGACAGGTGGAAGATAATTTATATTTAGATCAGTTTTTCTTTGCTACAAATGGATCAAAATGGTAATATGTGCGTTGCAAGGATGAGAACAAAAACATAAAGAAACATGACTTAGCTGTACATAGTAAATCTTTCATTGAATTCACCTCTAAACATTCTGTTGACTGATTTACAGGCCCAATCAACTGAATTATCTTTGAGTGGAAGTGCAATAAGTTAGATATTTTCTAAAATTCAAGTAATAAGTTATTAGCCATTAAACATCAAGAAGTAGAAATATTTTTATCCTGGTGGCAGTAACTCCAAAGCTGACAAAATTATCATTTTCAAACTATGTCTTTACAAGTCTAAAACAACCTGTTTGGATGTGATATCTGCAATTAAATGGATCATTATCTGTGTTGTTATAGAGACTTTAGTCTAACTAATTTCAAAGAAAAATAAGCCCTTAAGTTTTTTCAATCTTATATGTTTGCATTGCAGAAGAAACACTGCTGGCTCCCAAATGCCCAGATTTTTCAGTACCAGGACAGAAAAGGTACCTGACATTACAGACTTAACATTAAAAAAAAAAAAAAGAAAAGAAAAAGAAAAAAAAAAAGAAGGAAAGAAATAAAAAGAGTAAATGACGCTGTGGTAACTTCCGTGAAGAACATGGAACATATTTCCTCTTCCTCTATCTATTTCGCTTCTCTTCCCTTCCTGGACATTTCAATCCTGCAACTATTGATGGCACAAAGTGAGGATCAGGAGCAGGATACAACCCCTGGCAGAGGTCATCAGAGTCTGAGCAGGGGAAGAACACCTGCAGGGGCCGGCCAGGATGGCAGAGGTTGGATACCGGTTACATACCAGGAGATTTCTCACACAAGAAAACGTACTAAGGACAGTGGAAGTCAGGTTTCTCACTGTTGGAAAAGGGAGCTAAACATTCAGAAAATGAGAAAGCTAGAATGAATTCTGCATGTATGGTTGGATTGGAATATTTATAGTTTTTAACAAATGTGTGGATAAATACAGAAATAAATGTATATAAAATATATGTTATGATATAACATATAGCATTTCTAATATAAATTATATTTTAATATATAAAATATATACATTTCAGTCTCCTCAGTGGAAAGATATAGGGAATATATGATGTATAAAATATCTATTCTCTGGATCTTTCTACTGAGAGGGCTCAAGCACCAAACTCTAATACCAATGAATATACCTGGAGCCTGAGATCTTGAATTCTGAATACTATTTTCCAGTAAAAAAAAAAAAAAGAAGTTGGGCTCCTTGAAAAGATATCTGATATCACAGCTGGAGCAAGGAAAGTCTAAGATAAGCCTGGAATGTCTTATCATACCAGAAAGCAAGAAAACATAGAAATGATGATTGAAATATGTCTCAAGAAGTCAGCTTGGAGAGGCTCCCACCAGTAAAACCTAGGGCAGCTTGAGTGTCAAAATAAATCATAACAGCAATAGGTTATAACGTGTGGAATAAAATAGGGAAACCATTGGTTCGCCTAGACATAAATAAATAAAAGAAAAAAATGGCAAATTTGACAAGGAAAATAATATTTATAGTTTCAGTTGTTATTATTTGCTAAGTCACATCCGACTCTTTTGCAATCCCATGGACAATAGCCCACCAGGCTCCTCTGTCCATGGGAATTCCCAGGCAAGAACACTGGAGTGGTTTGTCATTTCCTTCTCCACAGGATCTTCCCAACCCAGGGAGCGAACTCATGCATCCTGCGTTGCGGGCAGATTCTTTACCACCGAGGCTCCCGGGGAGCCAGGTTCAGTACCTCCCCATAAAATGCTTTCAAATTACAAAATGGAGTGAGTGACTTTCTAGTAGAGAAGCCTGGCAGACACCACCTTGATCAGGTGACCGCAGTGATCATTACTTGTAAAGGATAGAATCAAACTCATATGTCACCTGGGAGGAAGCAATGAGAGGGATACAGCATCACTTCTGGGATGTGGTTGCCAGTGATGCATAACTGAATCTAATCATAAGGAAATATCTGACAAATCCAAATTGAGGCACGTTCTACAAAATACCTGACCTGTAATGTGGTTGTTTTTACAGTAGTCATGTATGGATGTGAGAGTTGGACTATAAAAAAAGCTGAGCACCAAAGAATCGATGTTTTTGAACTGTGGTGTTGGAAAAGACTCTTGAGAGTCCCTTGGACTGCAAGGAGATCCAACCAGTCTATCCTAAAGGAGATCAGTCCTGGGTGTTCATTGGAGGGACTGATATTGAAGCTGAAACTCCAATACTTGGCCACCTGATGTGAAGAGCTGACTCACTGAAAAAGACCCTGATGCTGGGAAAGATTGAGGGCAGGAGGAGAAGGGGATGATAGAGAATGAGATGGTTGGATGGCATCACCGACTCAATGGACATGGGTTTGGGTGGATTCCGGGAGCTGGTGATGGACAGGGAGGCCTGGTGTGCTGCGGTTCATGAGGTTGTAAAGGATCAGACATGACTGAGCGACTGAACAGACTGGACTGAATGTGGTCTTGAAGTCAAGGGAAAAACTAAGGAATTCTTCCCCATCGAAGAGTCTAAGGACAACTCAATGCAATGCATGATTTTCAATGGGATCTTATGAATATAAAAGATATTATTGGGACAATGTAAACAAAGCCAAATGATTAAATGGCAGTAATGTATTGATGTTCATTTTCTGACTTTGTGGGTTGTCTTGCAGCTGTATAGGAGAATGTCCATGCTGGTAGAAAATAGCCACTAAAATGGTAGAGAGTGATCGGGGCATCATGTCAGCAGCTTACTCTCAAGTGGTTCAGGGAAAATTTTCCCTGTATCACACTTCTGCCTTTTCTCTGTGATTGCTTCAAACTAAAGAATATGTAAAAAGATAGTATAGTACATGCAAACTTCATATGGGCAACTCCTTTAAATTTGCGTTGTCAGGAAATTTTTGTTTGAAAAGGCAGCATTTCAAACTGAGAGTTAAGTCAGTCACTCAAAAATCTGGTTGAAAAGTATTCCAGGCAGAAGGAGCAGCTGGTGCTGAAGCCCGAGGCATGAAGGAGTCTTAGTTGAGTTCCAAGAGTAAAAAGTCAGTGTCCAGTATAGCTGGAGCCTCGTGGGTAAGGGAGGAGCCATGGAAGGTGCAGGACGAGGCTCTCAAGAGGGGCCTCGTTGGTGATGATAGGAAATTTGGAAATTTATTTGAGATGCCAAGAAAAACCATTGAAGAATTTTAGCAAGAATGTAATATGAACTCACTCATCAGAGAAGGGAGATAGGAATAAATACAGAGATAAATTAAAGGGCTGTTTGTACTAGGAGTAAAAAAAAAAAAAAAAAAAACGGAGAAAGGTGTTTTATATTTTGAAACAAAAAGTGATAGGATTTATCACTGTCATTCCTGACTGAGGGTTTTGAAGAAAAAAGAAAAACAAAGGGTAAAGAGAGCAGTTATTCCTTATTTAGAGCTTACTGTATGCCAGGCAGCCTCTACCCAGACGACATACCCTTATTTATTTATTTAACTCTCAGAACAATCCCATGAGATAAGGACTATTGTGACTATTGCTAGCCTCAGTAAAAGACACCTAAGGCATGAAAAGTTTAAGTGACAGCCACAGAGGTGAAGTGGCATTTTCATCACATTATATCAAGGGTCCATTGTGCCAACATGATTTATTGCCATTGTTATTGACCTTGACCACCTGGTTAAGGTAGAGTTTGCCAGGTCTCACCACTGTTAAGTTATTCTTTTCCCTCTATCTGTACTCCCTCTGAAGTGGAGTCAGTATACACTATATGCAGCTAAGGAGTAGGGAGTTCTGCTCCACCTTCTTCAGGGCAGAGTATCTAAATAAATTATTTGGAATTGTTCTGCAGAAGAGATTTGTCTCTTATCCTTTATTATTTATTTAATTTTTTAATTTATATTAGTATTAATTCATAAATATTTATTTCTTATTTTGGGTGATAACCCAACACTATTTTATTTATTTCATTGCTCTTTTTTTTTTTTTTTTCCCCAGCTTGGGAACTCTTCCTATTCACATCTATGCTACTTTGAGAAATACTTATTGATGCACAGTTGATTTTTTTGTTTTTTTGTTTTGTAATTTTTTAGTTCTTCTTATTTTATGGCACTACAAGATACTTTCAGGCTCTTCTGGTGTATTCCCTGCCCCTGTTCAAGAACTAATCATTTATCCAAGGAACTCTAGTTTCTTTTTTTATGAAAAAAGTATTTTTGGTATTAGAAGCCAAAATCTGGATGCTAGGTGTACTCTCTCCTTTTTTAATTTTTTTTCAAAATTGTCTTTTTAGATTCTTGGTATTTCTGTAGAACCCCCACCCAAAATACAGGGCAACCCCCCTGTATTTTTTATTGAAATCCTAGATTTTGTCTTGAATACTGGGTAAATGATTCACTTTTCACAGAAATTGAAAAATCTAAAACACAATTAGATGGGAATAGGGAACAAAATATTCTACTTTTGATATTTAAAATTTAACATCTAAATGTTCTAATCTAACTCCCATAACACCCTCCTAGCTCTCAGGACCAGAAGATTTTGTTTTCAGTTTTTAAAATAATTTCTATTGGAGTCTAGTTGATTTAAAATGTTGTGTTAGTTTCTGCTGTCCAGCAACGTGAATTAGTTATACAAATACATATATCCAGTATTTTTTAGATTCTTTTCCCATATAGGTCCTTACAGAGGATTGGGAAAAGTTTCCTGTGCTATACAGTAGGTCTTTACTAGTTATCTGTTCTCTTAATGCTTGTTGTGCAATAACCAGGGCAACAAGAAATTAAAAGTGGCTTAAAATCTTGGCTGGCAGCATCCAAATTCACTAGTTTATTCTCTACTGATTTACAAACTTCTTGACATGAAGGGTTGTAAATTGACAGCTATGGCTATTTCCATGTGTCTGGACAGAGTCTCAGAAGAGGGAGAAGAATCTCGTGTTTTTTAAGCACCTATCATGTTTTAGATTATTGTTCAAGGTTTTTTGCATGCTAAATATATGCCAAGACTTACAAAACTTGAAAAATGATCATTCTTCCCATTTGGAAAATGTGGAGATTGACATTGAGAGATTAGGTAACTTCTCAAGTCACAGCAGGAAAGGTGTGCTCAGATCCAATCCAGGATAGAGTTGCCTGATGAAATACTGCATAGGATGTACACTAAAAAAATTAGCCATTGTCTGTCTGAAATTCAGATATAACTGGGCATCCTGTATTTTCATTTGCTAAATCTGGCAACCCTAATCTGGGACCATCTGGCCTCAAAGGCTGTGTTTCTTCCGTCCCACAGTATAAACAAAATACATCAGGAGACACATGAGAATCTGGAAAGTATTTTCCTCCAATATTCTATACTTGACTTTAGTTACCGTATATAAATATATATGTGAAAGTGGCCTACAGCCCACACTGGAAAAAATATATATATACTAAAGGGTCTGATGATAGGAAGGAAATTTTTAGGCTTTTTTTGTTTTTGGTACAGTTACATGAGCCTTTAATAAAATTAACCTTTTGCTTCAGTCAACTGTCATCAAATTGGAAGTTTTTCCAACCCAATAATTCCATTACACATTTAAACTGTTTTTCAGCACTTAAAAATGCAATCTAAAATATCTGAAAAAAGAAAATACAATGTCTTGTCATATTTGATGCTCTCAATCTTTAATTAAAAATACCAGAGCAGTAAGACTAGGATTGTTCTTTCTCTGGAAGCACAGCACTTTCTCAGCACTAGAAGAAATAATTGGTACCCTTGCAATCAACTATCATGGTAAAGTCTTCATCAGGAGCTTCAAGGTTTTATGCTAACAGTTCTCCTGTTAGCTTAATATTCTTTAACTTTATTACTTCTACTTTAATTTTTCAATATCTAAGTATATTTCTATTTCTACATCAATATACTCTTACTTTTGTAAATAGAAGAAACAACGTTAGTTCTTTAAAATTACATAAATATTCTTAGAACCTTAGAGTATGAATGAGACTTTCTAATTAATAGGTCAATTAAAAAAAAAAAAACCATGACAATATTGTAAAGTAATTAGCTTCTAATTAAAACAAACAAAAAAAGTTTTTAAAAAGAAGAATAAAGGAGAATGTAGACAGATTTGCTATTGAAACATATGGAACTTCAATATAGTTAAAGACGCAATAAAATTTAAAGTCAAAAGCCAAATTCATAAAAATTTTGCGTATGGTAGCCAATAGTTCATTGACTAATTTATTTAAAGTATTGCCTGATTTATCTTTAGTTTAAATTTTTAAAAACATACAACATTGAGTGTATTGTTTTTGCCAACATATTTAAAATATTTGATTCTTTTCATTGTTGACTACATTTCAATCATTCCATCAGGATTCACATTTTTAGTTCTTGAGTTACTTCCTTTATTAACTCTTTCAGTAATAGTCATGGATGGTAAATTCCCTTGAAGGTTTGTCAAAGTTTTAAGCCATTTTAGGGGAGACTTTGCTTACTGCTTTGGTTGAGCTTTCCAGTAGTCAAGTAGGTGGCCAGGCAGCGTGAAGATAGAGCTAGGATTAGAAGAAGCTCAGCATGGGCTTCCCTGATAGCTCAGTTGGCAAAGAATCTGCCTGCAATGCAGGAGACCCCAGTTTGATTCCTGGGTTGGGAAGGTCCCCTGGAGAAGGGAAAGGCTACCCACTCCAGTATTCTGGCCTAGAAAATTCCATGGACTGTGTAGTCCATGGGGTCGCAAAGAGTTGGACACAACTGAGTGACTTTCACTCACAGCATCCTAGGGAATGATAACAACTTTTATTCAAGAAAGGTGAGGATTTGCCCAGTATGACATTTACCCAGATGAACTTGAAGAGATGAGAGTATAAGAGTCTGAGAAGATATCCTTTTAAAGAGAAGGTATATCCAAGAGATGAATGTCCTTTGTGGGAATGCCAACTTACTAGGGGGAGATTATAGCAGGAACAATATTGTGATATTCTAAATGATTGTGTTTTTATCACTAGCAAAACCTGGTTCTTCGTCCTTTCACAGCTCCAGTAATAATAGCGGAGCTGTGTTGATTCTATCAAAGAGGTGCTTTTACAAGCCATAGATTAGGGAGGAATGAGGTTGTAGTGTTAACTTCCCCTAAGAAAAGAAGAATGAAAGCTCGCCTGGAGCAGGAAATAAATTTGGAAAGATACAGTTGGAGAGAAAGGAAGGGCAAGACAATAGGAAAAAAGACAGGAAATCAGATTCACGTGTCTGTTTCCCTGAAACACAGCTGAGGGGGACTGCCATAGCAGGCTTGTGTCATCTTGCCTTTGGGGAGGAATTTGGGACAATAGTCTCCACAGTATGCCCCCGACTATAGCAGAGTAACAAAACACGAGTGTTCAGGCAAAGGGCCTGAGTTTTGGCCCCAGTTCCCTATGGATGTGTGGGGTGTAGGGAAGATCCTGCCAATGCCATATGCCTATGCAGAGTGAAGTGAAATGCCAAGAGAACCAGGGACCAGAGGAGGCAAGTTCAGACAAGAAACTGGCTGGATTCCACATATGTGCATTAAAATACAGTATTTGTTTTTCTCTCTCTGACTTCTCTCTGTATGATGATGTCTAGGTTCATCCACGTCTCTGAATGACCCAACTCCATTCCTTTTAATGGCTAGTATTCCATTTTATATATAAAATGTAATATACATATATACATATGTACATATATACATATATATATATATATATATATATATATATGTATCATGTCTTCTTTATCCATTCCCCTGTCATGGACATTCAGGTTGCCTCCGTGCCCTGGCTATTGTTAATAGTGCTGCAGTGAACATTGAGGCAGATGTGTTTGTTTGAATTTTGGCTTTCTCAGGATATATGCCCAGCATCAGGATTGCTGAGTCATATGGTAATTCTTTTAGTTTTTTAGGAACCTCCAGACTGTTCTCCATAGGGATTGTATCAATTTACTTTCCCACCAACAGTACAGGAAGACTCCCTTTTCTCCACACCCTCTCCAGTATTTACTGTTTGTAGACTTTTTGATGATGGCCATTCTGACCGGTGTGAGGTGATATCTCATTGTAGCTTTGATTTGAATTTCTCTAATAATTAGTGATGTTGAGCATCTTTTCCTGTGCCTTTTGGCCATCTGTATATATGTGGAACCTAGAAAAATGGTAGAGATCAACCTGTTTGAAGGCAGAAATAGAGACGTAGACACAGGGAACAAATATATGGACACTAAGGAAGGAAAGAGGGGGGTGGGATGAATTGGGAGTTTGGGATTGACCTATATACACTAATATGTACGAAACAGATCTCTAATGAGAACCTGTTTTATAGCACAGGGAACTCTCACGGTGCTTAATGGTGGCCTAAATGGGAAGGAAATCCAAAAAAGAAGAGCTATATGTGTGTATGGCTGATTTGCTTTGTTGTACAACAGAAACCTACACAGCAGTGTAAAGCAACGATACCCCAAGAAAAAAGGACACAATAAAAAAACCCCGATATAAACCTACAAATAAATAAACCCTCAAAACTCAGAAAGAAAGAAAGAAAGAAACTGACTGGAGATGGGTCCTTGTGACTGAATCAAGGGTAGAGTCCACAGCAAGCATTAATCGTGGACGTCAGCTGCGTGGAGACCAAGAGGAAGAAGTTCCCATAAGGATGAGGGGGGAAAAGGAGGAGACTGTATTAGCTATGCATTCCTGATGTTTAGACAGCGGAGGCTTTGCAGACTCTGGGGAGAGCATCACCCTCCCCCACCAGAAGCTCACATGAATTTACTTGGAAATGTTTAACCTCCCTGACCCACCGTAAACTCACCTTGGCTGTTTAGTGGGCGTATGGGTTCAAGAGAAGGAGGAAGTCCCTTTGAGAAAACAATGTGATCTTCTTGTGTATTTGAATTGAACTTTCTATCCAAGTTTACAAGTTTAAGATTCCAACCATTAATAATTTTTAAAAGAAATCATTCTGTTTATTGGGATTTACTTACAATTATAAAGTAATACATATTCATTGCAGATAACTTGGGGCATATAATTCAACTCAAAAACACTTTATTCTCCCATAATTTAGGGGTGTATTTCTCCATGTATTCATTTAATGAGCATGTGCTGTGCTTATTAACTCAAACATGGTTTTCGTTAAACAATATTTAAATTCATTAAACAACTTAAGACCATTGTGTTCTTACTATTCATCCCTTAATTGATTGAACCACACCCTGTTGCTATTTATTTAGATTGTTTCCACTATTTCCTACTCTAAATAATACTCTGATGGGTCTTTAGTTACATAAAACTTTATGTGCATCTTTGTAATTCTAAGTATGTAAATTAATAGGAAGAAAACAATAGAGTTCCATTTTCAAGACTTTTCAATATTATGCACATTTTCATCACTTTTTATTCATGTTACAGCTGGACTGGTGTATGTAACTAGCAGCAGGGTATGAGAAAGTCCATTTCTCTCTTCTCTCAAAAACCTTCAATTAAAAAAAAGTTTTGTAAAATCTCTGCCAATAAATACAATGGCATCTTGTTTTTTAAACAATCTTTTTTCTTGGAAAACCAATGGAAATGAAAATCTCTCATATGGCAAGTTAAGCTTTCATTGAAATTAAGTGTTCAGATATTTTCTTACCTGTCTCAGATATTTACCACCTCCCTATAGTTTTGCAGTCTCCTGGTTGTCACATATGTTGCAATTTTTCTCCTGTCTTGACATCACTTTATAATTTTTTTAGAAGCTTTCTTTCACTTCTATATACAAATAAAACAAATATTTTATAAACATATAGTATGTACAGATATATGTTTAAAGGTAAAATACTGAGATGGGCTCATCCTAGTCAATTTATCTTTAATTTGCAACTATTCACAGAACATTGAGAATATGCTGTTACTGGCACAGAGTAATGATTCTAGTAAATTAAGGAAACAAGTTTAAACAAATATGTGCTTACTCAAACTGCCTACCAGGACCTGCTGCTCTCAGCCCACACAGTCTTCACATGAGCTTCAGTGACTTTCAATGTCCTAAAATGTCCTAGTCCTTGAGAGAATAGTATATGTAGTAACTGACAGACAGTGTCTAGGGTTTTACAGTTCTTTCACATTCTCCACAGAGAGGCTCTCCTTTAACTGGAGGAGCTGGTGCATTTTGTTCCATCTTACAGGAGGAGAGTGAGCTTGGTCACTTGCCAATGATGCTCGGGCGTGAGTGGGAAGGTATGGCCAGTGTACACATGCAGTTCTCTCCCCACCTTGAATTCCATGCTTCTTTTTTCCCACAGGACTACTTTCCCAGTGTTAAGTGATTTTTTTTTTTTTTAATGTACTTATCTAGGCTGGGAAACATTACGAGAAGTAAAAGTATCATCTCTTGGATAGTATGTGAAAAGTGAAATTTGAACATAGGTTAGGCTCTTGTAAATTAAATGCAATTGTCAAGATGTATGCTTAACCCTAACAGTAACCTGAAACAGGAAAAAGGGTGTGGAACCTCATTTTTCTTGTCTTAGAATCTCCCCGCTATGGGAGATCCAAGTTTCTGATTCTTTAGAGGGCTCTTGGAGCAAAAAGGAGAAGGCCATTGGCATGTCAGTATGCAATCATCTCTGAGGGCACAAGAGCAGAAACATATTAAAAGCAATAGACCTAAGTATATGGTCATTAAAGGTTTGCTTTGTTCCAGGCCGAAGGAGAATCTCTGAATTTTCACCCAACTTTCCCACCAGCACACTCTTAATCTATCCTACCTCTTAGTCTGGCCTTAGTTCCCTGCGTAACACTTATCATCTCTCACATAGTATGCATTTATTGGGTTACTTATTTATCATCTATACCCATGCACTAAAACATAGGTTCCATAAGAATTGGGACTTTGTTGTAATCATTACATTATTGTCAGTCCCTAAAATAATTCCAGAGGTTATGTGATGTGAAGAAAGCTGAGCACCAAAGAATTGATGGTGCTGGAGAAGACTCTTCAGAGTCCCTTGGACAGCAAGGAAATCAAGCCAGTCAATCCTACTGGAGCTCAGCCCTGAATATTCACTGGAAGGACTGATTCTGAAGCTGAAACTCCAATACTTTGGCCACCTGATGCGAAGAGCCGACTCACTGGAAAAGACCCTGATGCTGGGAAATGGGAAAGACTGAGGCAGGAGGAGAAGAGGGTGAAAGTAGATGAGATGGTTGGATGGTATCATCCACTCAATGGAAATGAGCTTGAGCAAACTCCAGGAGATAGTGAAGTATAGGGAAGCCTGGCATGCTGCAGTCTGTGGGATCACAAAGAGTTGGACACGACTGAGTGACTGAACAACAAAAATAATGCCTATAGCACAATAAGCACCAAATAAACATTTGTGGTAGAATAAATAGGTAAGGACAGAGCAACAGTAGATTTTCAGGAAGACCACAAGAGACATCATCCCCTCCCCTAAAGTCTGTACAAGGATATCTGGAATGCAGCTTCTCTTTACCACCTCCCCTCTCCCTGGTCATCCTTAGGGTACACCAATGTCTTCCCAACTTGGAAATTTTCTTGAAAATTAATATTTAAATGATAACACACTAATGGAACTATAAAGCTTAATTGAGTTTGTTATATTACAAAATATATTTGATTTAATGTTATTTTTTAAAGTACATATTGACTCTGGAAAATAATATGATACTTTGAACAGACACACTAGAACTTATGCACAGGTATCACATAGGATGAAGTTCCTTTTGAGTAACCGAGTGCCTACATGAGAGTCTCTTTACAAAAAGAGATATATTTATTTATCTTACATAAAACCCTGGAGGTGAATAGTCTAGGACTTGTATAAGACACAATTTTATAAAATATTTTTAGCACCTGGATTCCATCCTGTTATTTTAATACTTATTTGCCCTTCAATCCCAAGGCCACTTCATGGGGCAAAATAGCTGCTTTAGCTCTAGCAATTTTGTAGCACTCTAGCTTGTAAAAAGGATAAAGGAACAAAGAAGAAAGGGCAAATGATCCATGATGACTGTCTATTAAAGCAAATTCAGGAAAGTCACATGATACTTCTGCTTATATTCAAAACTAAGCGACATGGTTTCATCTTGCTTGAAGGGGGCAGGAAAATATAGTCCTTATCTCATGTGATCATATGTGCTAAGTTGCTTAAGTCATGTCTGACTCTTTGTGACCCTATGGACGGTGGCCCCCCAGGCTCCTCTGTCCATGGGATTTTATAGGCAAGAATACCGGAGTGGGTTGCCATTCCCTTCTTCAGGGGATCTTCCTGACCCAGGAATTGATCCCACATCTTTTACATCTCCTGCATTGACAGGCAGTTTCTTTACCACTAGCACCACCTGGGATACTGTGATCATGGAGCCAGCTAAATTCTGGGGACTCTTCTACCACATAACAAGGAAAAATGGATATAAAGGACAACTAGTAGTTTTTAACAAGGCATCCAGCTGAGTGTTTTTCTATTCAGTATAATCATCCCAAGAGGCCAAGTATTTATTCCAAAGATACTGTCATTGCCATTAATTTAAATTACCTTCAGAGCCATTTTTTACACTTATCCCCAAAGGTGTCAAATATTTAATCTTAAAGAGTAGATTTGAGTTTTGAAACATCAGAGAGTCATCTCAGATGAAATTTTCTGTGTATAACATGTGACAAAATTAGTAATGTCATCTGAGGCCTATAAATTAGATATGACTTTAAAATTACAAGCCCAGTACATCTCTGGAAACAATTTCTAAAGACATCATTAGTACCACCACTTAATAAAGCCTGAAAATTTATGAGGATGGATATTGTCATATATGATACTTTCTACTTTAACCATAGTACTCAAGTAAATTTACTGTCCTCAACTTATAACTTCTAGATGAGTATCCATTTGTATGAATAAGATGTTCTAACAGTTGGTCATGTATCATTAAAAATTTTTCAGTTGAGTTCTTCTTTCCTAGCATTCAATTCAGTTCAGTCGCTCAGTCGCGTCTGACTCTGCAACCCCATGAATCGCAGCACGCCAGGCCTCCCTGTCCATCACCAACTCCTGGAGTTTACCCAAACTCATGTCCATTGAGTTGGTGCTGCCATCCAGCCATCTCATCCTCTGTTGTCCCCTTCTCCTCCTGCCCCCAATCCCTCCCAGCATCAGGGTCTTTTCCAATGAGTCAGCTCTGTGCAAGAGGTGGCCAAAGTATTGGAGTTTCAGCTACAGCATCAGTCCTTCCAATGAACACCCAGGACTGATCTCCTTTAGGATGGACTGGTTGGATCTCCTTGCAGTCCAAGGGACTCTCAAGAGTCTTCTCCAGCACCATAGTTCAAAAACATAGATTCTTCGGCTCTCAGCTTTCTTCACAGTCCAACTCTCACATCCATACATGACCACTGGAAAAACCACAGCCTTGACTAGATGGACCTTAGCATGAAGAGGATCTAATTCAAAATTTACATAAAGCTGTTCTAAAATTAAAATCTTATAGTATAAAAGCTACTGGGGGCTTATTTAGAATACCATGATATTTTGTTTCCACTAATTAACTGGAGGGCATGTTAATTATCTGTACTCTTCATTATAAGATAGCTCAAAACATTAAATTTCATCAGCAAATTGAAATTAGGAATAATTACAAGTTTTGACTACATTTTAAATCGGTTTCTAGAATTCAATATCTAATTCATTTTGCTTTTGAGTCTTTGCCAATTGTTCTAAACCAGAAAAGTAATTCTTTGTTAGAGTTCCAGAACTCAGCTAGACATTGTGCACTTTGGGGCTTTTCCCAGAAAGTGGTGCCCCCTACATGCCCTGGTAACATGCCATCATAGTATGTTGTGCTTACCTATTGATCTTTTACCAGATTTAAGGTTCCTTTAACTATAGTTTCAATTATAATAAAAAAAATTATTATTTTCAACTATGACATAATCACATAATCATAATCACTGAAAGATGAACTCCCCAGGTTGGTAGGTGCCCAATATGCTACTAGAGATCAGTGGAGAAAGAACTCCAGAAAGAATGAAGAGATGGAGCCAAAGCAGAAACAACACTCATTTGTAGATGTGACTGGTGATGGAAGCAAAGTCTGATGCTGTCAAGAGCAGTACTGCATAGGAACCTGGAATGTTAGGTCCATGAATCAAGGCAAATTGGAAGTGATCAAACAGGAGATGGCAAGAGTGAATGTTGACATTTTAGGAATCAGTGAACTAAAATGGACTGGAATGGGTGAATTTAACTCAAATGACCATTATATCTACTACTGTGGGCAAGAATCCCTTAAAAGAAATGGAGTAGTGGTTTCTTTACAAATTAGCCTCCAACTAATAAAAATAAATGAAAAAAAAAAAAAGAAATGGAGTAGCCCTCATAGTCAACAAGAGAGTCCGAAATGCAGTACTTGGATGCAATCTCAAAAACAACAGAATGATCTCTGTTCGTTTCCAAGGCAAACCATTCAATATCACGGTAATCCATGTCTATGCCTCCGACCAGTAATGCTAAAGAATCTGAAGTTGAACAGGTCTATGAAGACCTACAAGACCTTTTAGAACTAACACCCCAAAACTATGTCCTTTTCATTATAGGGGACTGGAAAGCAAAAGCAGGAAGTCAAGAAACACCTGGAATAACAGGCAAATTTGGCCTTGGAGTACAGAATGAAGCAGGGCAAAGACTAAAAGAGTTTTGCCAAGAGAACGCACTAGTTATAGCAAATATCCTCTTCCAACAGCACATGAGAAGACTCTACACATGGACATCACCAGATGGTCAACACCAAAATCAGATTGATTATATTCTTTGCAGTCAAAGATGGAGAAGCTCTATACAGTCAGCAAAAACAAGATCGGGAGTTGACTGTGGCTCAGATCATGAAGTCCTTACTGCCCAATTCAGACTTAATTGAAGAAAGTAGGGAAAACCACTAGACCATTCAGGTATGACCTAAATCAAATCCCTTATGATTATACAGTTTAAGTGAGAAATAGATTCAAGGGATTAGATCTGATAGACAGAGTGCCTGAAGAACTATGGATGGAGGTTCATGACGTACAGGAGGCAGGGATCAAGACCATCCCCAAGAAAGAGAAATGCAAAAAGGCAAAGGCAGTACACATTTGTGTAAAGGAAACACCCAGTCTTTCAGGATTATTAGCTTACCTAGAATGTTACCAGTCAATCTAAGCCTTTGGAAATTGGGTGATAAATGGGATTTAGGCTTGGGACTAACTCATAGTGGGGATGGTATGCCCATGTATCCATCCTATAGTTATTTTCTAAGTTGACATTGTATTGATGAAATAAATATGCTCAACTATGGGCAGAATCAGCATCCATATGTGTTTTATATGCATGTGTATATCCATCTAATATTCACAATGACCTATGAGGTAAATCATGTTAATTTCCCACTTTGCAGATGAGGAAATTAAGACACAAAGTAAATAGATAACTTGTCCATGACCACAAGCCTATCATGTGAGAGAGATGGAACTTGAACTCAGGTAGTCAGTTTCCAGAATTTGTACTTTAATCTAATACTATATTGCTGAATATACAGTAAATCCATTTCTTCCTTCTCCTTCCAAAAAAATGCACATGCACACACAAACATATTTTAGGAAAATATATAAACAGCACAATGGATACTTTAGGTAAGCATGACAGGAGTGAGAGGAAAGATTTTTCATTTTGATTTTATATATTTTTTGTACTGCTTGATTTTTTTAACCATATGTATATTTTATTTATTTATATAAACAGAAACATGAGGGGAAAGTATATGCAAAGGCCCTGAAGTAGAAAAGAAGTATTTCTTGAGAAACAAGAGAAAATTTTCATGATTGATATATAGACAAATCTAGGAGAAGTAATGATGAGCTTGACAAGGAAGGCAAGCTTTTGCAGGCCATATATTTTGGAACTTGTCCTAAAAGCAATGAGAAATCATTTAGAGTTTTAAGCCTGGGAGTAACAATCAGATCAATGCATTTTAAGGAATTCACCGGGTTGACTCCTAGATTGGACAGGAGCAAAAGTGGATGCCAAGGTCCATTTACAAGTGAATTAGAATAATGCAGAAAAGATGATGATGGTGACTTAGACGGTGACAGTGGCAAAAGAGAAAGAAATAAGTGGATGGACTGCACAGATATCAAATGGAAAGACCAATTTGATTTGGTGGTTGACAGAATAGTGAGAGACAGGGAAGAGAGAAGAGTGACTTCCAGGATGCCAATTTTGGCCATTACATAGATGGAACAAATCTATTATAGTAACTCCTCCCGTCCTCTCACTCCATAGCCCATCACAGTAGCTAGATCAAGATGTGGAGATATAACAAAAATTGGCCCAATCAGAATCATTCCTAGGATGGAAGTTATGAGTGAAAGTACCTTCTTTCCCTTTCTATAGGCAACTGTGAATCTGGACTTAGCAATAGAGATGCAGTCAACACAGAGAGAGCAGGAGAGATCAGTGTGGGGGTGGGTACAAGACAAAGAGTGAGAGATCTGGAGAGACATCTAGTAGCATGGACTGCCTTGTCACCCAGCTGTATTTCCACCAGTCAAAGCAACACAAGGCTATATAGTTTCCTTTTTGCCTCAGGGAAATTTAAGTTGTGTTTCTTGCACTCAAAGTGGCACTTGCAACTCAAAGTGTATCATTAACGTAAGATTCAGGTAATATTTAGGAAATAAATGAAGGAGGTCTTGAAAAGTAACGCTACATGGGGGAGAGTAAAGCAGGAAAACAAGAATATTCATGTTCTAGTTTGTGATGGGCGGAGCCTGGTACCATTAACTGAGAGAGGATAGAACAGATTTGGGGAAAGACAATGAGTTGAACTTTACACGTGTTACATTTAGGGTGCCTATCAGTCATTCAGGGGACCTTCAGTTGACAATTAGATTTAAATAAGTCCTGATAGACGTGTATCCAGTTCTGGAAATTTACAGGCTAGAGAATTTTATTACATAAAGATGAGAGATGAAAAGTTCAAAAATGACAGTATTAGGGAAACTGTGCAGAGTGAGAAAAATAGTTGAATGTGAAAGTCTGGAAAATGTCAACTGTTAACTGTCCAAAGGAGAATAGCACACTAAGCAGATAGAAAAAGAAATACCATAAAAACACAAAACTAAACAAGGATGTTCCAGGTTATAGAAACTAAATGGTGGAGAAAATCTTGGGAGAGTCCTTAATAATGGACAGAGCTCTCAATGCCAAAGAGTCAGCCAAAAACTGCCTCTTTTAAAAGCTACAAAGTGGTCCAATGTCTGAAAGTCTCCTTGGAAACTAGAAGGGCTATTGATGGTCTTACAAGAGCTACGTTAATAGAACAGAGAGAAGAAAAACACATTTTCAGTAGGATAGGATAAACATGTGGGGTGAGGAAGTTAGCTACAACTAATGTAGTTCTCAAGTTTTCATAAACAGAGGACGAACGCGTTGGATCATATTTAGATGCAAATATAGACAAAGTTTTAATAGGTAGGAAAAACACAAATGGGAAAGCTATACACACACACAAACACACACACACCTGTGTGCAATGTATAAACTACATATATATGTAGTATATGAAGTGCCCATATACACTCATATATATAATAACTACATATACATACATATTCTGGGACCAAAACTCCTTAAATCTTAGTGTCTGAGAACAATTTGTATAATGTCTCTGTGCTTCCTTTATCATTTCTGCTATATGAAGATAATGGGATAATAATGGAAATTGTTTATTGTAATTGTTGTGAGGATTAAATGAGTTAATGCTTGGAAAAGACATAGAAGAGATCCGGGAACAGAGGAACCATGAAGTAAATGTTACTTATCATCACAGCAAAGACAATTCATCTTAGAGAGTCGTTAGAGTCACTAGGAGATTTCTTCCTTCTAGGCCGCTCAAGTGTGTAGGGAGAGAAGGATGCCAACGCTCACACAGATACATCATTACCTCGATTCCTTAATAATGGATAGAACTCTCGATGCCAAGAACACTTTGGATCGGCTGACGGGGCATTAAGCATTGATTTTCTGGCTTTCCCTGTCAGTCTTCTTCATCATAAGTTTTTTTCCTCTCAACTCCAGGCCCTCGGGTCTCCTTTTAATCTACTTAGTCTGACTCCCAGAAGTGCTGCTTTTCAGGACCACAAATAGCATGACATCATTGTCACGGAAGAGGGCAGAGTGCATGCCTCAAACTTGAGCCAAATAGTATTAAGGGCACCTGCCTGGGGCTCCATCACTATGGGATAGCTGGCTCATTTCTCATAAATTTTGGATACATATTCCATAGAATATGCAGCAACTTTAAAAAATTATGAAGCAAAGTTGAGTGAAATGCTTATAATATGATGTAACAAAAGTCAGAATTGTAAAATTAACCCACAATATAATTTTAATTCTGAAAATGCAGACAGGTTTGTGAGTATTTACATTGTGCTTGAAGACATAGAAAGATTGAAAGGAAAAAACATAAACATCTTGAAACTGTTTATATGGGGAGTATGATTTTATCTTCTTTATACTTTTGTTTATTTACAGAGAATTTTTATGATTAAAAAAATCATATGTTGTATACAAAGAAGGTTTCTGACACTCGAGAACTTTCTTGCTTTATATTGTGCCCAAGCATCTGGCCTGGATAATTCCATGGTTTGTATTGTCCATGGGGTCACAAAGAGGTGGACACAACTGAGCGGCTTTCACTTTCAAGCAAATTTGCAGACAGTTATAATGCTCTTGTAGCAAAAGTTTTGGTAAAACTCATTTTGGAAACTGTCAGTGGTGATCTAGATCTCAAGTCAGTTAAAGAGAAGAGTTTCACTTATTCCTTCTGATCTTGCTTAAAGTGACAACAGATCTTGGTTTTCATATTCTTTCAAACAGCCAAGATGTGTTTGCTGACTCTATGTCAGGTCTTGTATTCTAGCAATAGAGCAAGGAACAAAACAGATACACATTCCTGTCCTTAAGGAGAAGTACATCTACATCTATCTCTTAATTATCACGTTAGAATAGAATATTGTCATTTAATGCATCACGAGTGCATGTGTGCTAAGTTGCTTCAGTTGTGTCCGACTCTCTGCAGCCCTATGGGCCATAGCCCACCAGGCTTCTCTGTCCATGGGATTCTCCAGGCAAGATTACTGGAGCTGGTTGTTGTGCCCTACTCTGGGGGATCTTCCCAACCCAAGGTTAGTGCATCATAGTCCTGACCATATCATCATTTTTCTCACCTGCACTTGTCCTTTCACATACTGCTCGGGTTTTCTCTCAGGATGCCCGCTGGCAGGTCTGGTTGGTTAAGGTGGGGACTGTCTGGGCAAAGGGGAAGGGAAAGAAAAAGGAACTAGCAAATCTCAAGTAACTGGTTATCTCATGTAATCCTTATAATCTAATGGGACAGGTCATTTTAACTGCCTGTGGTAGATGAGGATACACAGGTTTGGTGATACTAAGCATCATTTCAAATGTTGTATGGCTTATAAGTGGCAAAGATATGGGATTCAAACCCAAGTCTAACTGACTCTGAAGCCTGTGTTTCTCACTGGGCTGTGATGCTGCATCCTGGTCAGACACAGGGTGAAGCAAGGCGCAGAATGAGCAGCTCAGGCAAACTCTCCCATCTCAGATCTTTCAGTCATCTACTCAGTTATTAAGTCTGAAGAAATTAATTGATTCAGTTTTCATATTTGAAGTTTTTTCTCATTGTCTGGAAGAATAAATAGCTTCCTTGGAGATAACTGTTCCTCTAGAAGTTAATTTTTTAAAAATTTTTTATCAGAAGATAATTGCTTTACAATACTGTGCTGGTTCCTGCCATAAATCAACATGAATCAGCCACAGGTATACATGTGTCCCCTCCCTCTTGAACTATCCTCCCACCCTACCCCACCCCTCTAAAGTTGTCACGGGACACTGGATTGAGCTCCCTGTGTCACACCGCGAATTCCCACTTGTCATCTATTTTACATATGGCGATGTATATGTTTCCACGTTACTGTCTCAGTTCGTCCCATCTTCTCCCTCCCACACTGGGTCCACAAGTCTGTTTTCTATGTCTGCATATCCATTGCCGCCCTGCAGATAGATTCATCAGTACCATATTTCTAGATTCGATACACATGGAAATTGTGGTACATATATACAGTAGAAGTTGGTTTTAATGGGAAAAAAAGGAATAAGAAGGGAAGGAAGCAGGGCAGGAGAGGGGAGGAGAGAGAGAAAGAGAACAATGGGAAAACAGGGATAGAATTTTGTGAAAAGAAAGAGGACAAGTCTTAGACAAGAAGTTTTGCCTGAGCAGCCTGATGGGCCCTCCAGGGAACCCTATGTCTAGGCCAGCGGGAGGAACGAGAGGTTCATAAGTTTCAGAAAGGGGAAAAAGATTCAGAAAGCTCCAGGAAGCTCTTTGCCTCCCCACTTTGCCTTAGTACTCTGCCTCCAAAACCAGTCATTCTCTGAACTCTGATTTTCATCTCTAATCAATTTGTATTGAGCTATTAATATAATTAGATTTAGATACAATAAAATCCATCCATATTCATGTACAGTTGGATGAGTTCTGACAAGTATGTATTCCCATGTAACCAACTCCCCAGGGAAAGCATAGCGCATTTCCATCAGCCCAGAAAGTTCACGCACACCATTGGCAGTCCATTCCGAACCCCCTGGATACTCACCGATCTAATTTCTATCACTCCTGATTAATTTTGTCAGGTCTGCTTTTAACCAATCCCTGGGTGGATTGGTGACTGTGACATCTCATTGCCATAACTTTGCCAAGCTTCTTAGTTGCTCATTTTGTTGTACCCTGTGATGACCCAGAGAGGTGGGATGGTGGGTAGTTAGGAGGGAGGTTCCATAGGGAGAGGACATATGTGTACATATAGCAGATTCACTTCGTCTTATAGCAGAAACTAACATAACATTATAAAGTGATTACTCTCCAATTTTTACAAAGGCAAAGCCATCAGAATTAATGGCACCTTTTCTGGAATTAATGCCAGTCACTTCTCACAAGCAGCCACGGTCCCTTTTATCCCACAGGTAATGATTTCCCAGAGGCTGAACCTGGCTCTGCACCCCTATCTTCTGGGAGTATGGCTGAACTGGTTAAAGAGGGCTCCCCTTGGTTTCCAGGAATGATTGGCACAGTTGCCCACATAAAAGCTCTCGTGTATTTGAAATTCTGTTGGATGCTGAGTGCCCAGGTTGTTTACCTGTCTTGCAAGATCTTTGGGGAGAACATTTGCAAGTATTTGTTCTCATGCTATTTGAGACTTCAGAAAGTTGTTCTCTTCAATGATCCACTGTCTTGGAGTATTATTCACAGAATTAGAGGCTTTAACTATCTTTGTAATTGTTACACAAAACCACCTTCTATTAAAAAGAAAACCAATGTGTCCTTTTGTGAGATAATTAATAGGCAGATGGGTGTGTTTACCCACTGAGCCATAATATTAGAGATATCAGGTATTCTTTCCATAAGACCCTCTACTTACGAGGTCTATGATCTTCGGAGCTATGAAAAAAAAAAATCTTTCAATGGTATAGAGAAGTCAAAATTTCAACTTTGTGAAGATAAAATTCAGAATAAAGATATATTTCTCTTTTTAAAAATGTTTATAATATATGCATGCCCTCTCTAATATTTTCCTTATGGGAAGTAGACATGATCTCCACATATATTGAAACAGAGAAGGGGACAATTGTTCAGAATTCACTAGATTGTATTCCTTCTGTTCAGCATCCAAACTTACTACCCTTAGCATAGAACAGAAATGCAAAGTAAAATATATTAAAAAAAAGAACTTGTAGGTTTTTTTCCCTTTGTTTATTCCATTATAAATGCTCATAACATAAAATGTTACCAGCTCTGGAAAGCAGTTCTTCCTCATATCATCTTTCTATCTACAAAAATAAGAATAGTTCCTTTCTACTAATCCTTAAAGCTGTAATCATTTTTATTTCTTTATTTTCCTTTTCCCCCAACCTATCATAGATAGATAAATAGGTAGAAAATGAACTCACTAGGGATGACTAGAGAATCTTTTTAGGGAAGATATATTAGTTTGCGAAGGCTGACATAACCAACTACCCCAGACTGTGTGGTTTAAACAAGAGAAATTTATTTTTTCATAGCTGTTGGGGCTAGTCCAAGATCAAGGTGTCTGCAGGTTTGGTTTCTCCTGAGGCCTCTTTGGCTTATAGATGACTGCCTTCTGACTGGGTCCTCACAAGGTCTTTCCTCCAGACACCCATGTCCATGAAGTCTCTTTGTGTGTCTTAACATCACCTTTCTATAAAAGTGACAAAAATCAGATTGGGGTAGGGCCCCCCCTAATTGTTTTATTTTAATTTGATCTCCTCTTTAGAGCTCCTGTCTCCAAACACAGTCACATTCTGAGGTACGAGCGATTACGGCTTCAACATATAAGATTGGGGGAACACTATTCAGGCCATGACAAAAGGTCTAATACTTCGGTTAGAGAAGATAATTTATAGTAACAGTTGTAATAGAAAGAAATGGATTACAGATAGTTTTCTCAGGGATAATTCAGAGGATTTAAGGACTAATTTGATGTGGAAGGTGAGACATAGGAAGAATAAGAAAGACCAAGTTTTCTACATTTGCCAGCTGGATGGATAACAATACATTTGATTAAAATTAAAAAAAGGTACAGGATAAAATGCAAATGTGGGGATAAATTAAGACAATCACTTATAATACATTCAACAAATATTTAGCATGCTTTTGCTATATACCTACCACTTTTAGACAAAGTCTCTAACTTTACTGAGTTTACATTCAACAGTGTGCTAATTTGTAATCTTTGAGGTATCTATTAGATATTGAAAAGATGATATATAGAAAAGTGAAGATGCTGGGTAAGCAGTTGAATGTATAAATCCAGAACACAGGGGTTGGGTGGACACTGCAGTTATGAATGTAGAAGTCACCGTATGTACATTATTAAAATCATGAACCTCAATGTTTTCACCTCAGAAAAAAGAAGTCTCTGATTCAAGCATATGTATATGGGTTATAAAGAGAGGAAGGACCAGTAAAGGAGATGGGGAGGTGGGGAATCAACCAATGAAGTAGGGGAAAAACAAATAATGATTTCAGTTTTGATTACATCCAGCCTAAATTGCCTGAGAATTTTCATATATATGTACCTTAAATAAGCATTATAGAATAATATTTTTAAAATTCACAGTTTATATCCAGGTCATAACAGTATGGCCCCACGGACTGTAGCCCGCCAGGCTCCTCTGTCCATGGGATTTGCCAGGCAAGAATACTGGAGTGGGTTGCCATTTCCTTCTCCAGGGGCTCTTCCCCACCCCGGGATTATACCTGCATCTCCTGCATTGGCAGGCTCATTCTTTACCACTGAGCAACCAGGGAAGCCCTCAGTAACTCTAGCTGCTCTAAATGTAGACGTTCTAAGGAAAGATTTTAAGTGCATTATCTATACCAACCTGTAATCAACAGGAGGCAACCCGAGCCCTCAAGGAATCTGTTCTCTTGTGCTAACATTACTCTGCCTCTGACCATCTTGTTTCAAATACTGATTTGCCAGCATAGATTGTGAAAGGTGAACTGAAGCTGCCGATTCTCATCGGCACCAACTTCAAACAACTCAACGATGCTGACATGTTTTCACACACCGACGTTGGCTTGCCCATCTCAACATCCCTTGGTTCCCATTATTCTCACTGAGTCCCCAGGCTGCGCTAAGAATTTCTCATTCTTTCATGTTTAAAGCCTTTAATTACTCCCCCAGACATCCCTTCCCAGTTTGGCCGTGCAAAAACAGACTTCAGGGAAAGATTTTCTAGAATTAAACAAACGGATGACGTCAATGTTTTCCTGTTCTTTTAAGAATTAGGGCAGAATTCTGTCTTTGTCATGTTAGTCCATGGGAGATCGGGCCAGAGAAGTGGTTGATGAATATTCTTTCAAGAGAATGTTAAGTGGTCCTTCATCATCAGTCACAGCTGATAATAATAATTCGGAGGAAAACAAAAATGAAATCTTTTTGGCTTCTACAATAAGACCTTCATTTCCTTTCTTTCAGACATTGTCCTCATTTGCCATGACCACATCCACGCTGCTACTGAAGAGCAGCTTAATGTGTCCTTGTCGGTTTTCTCCCCAGTCTCCAGTTCCCAAAGTCATTATTCCCATTTGGTTTTTAAATATGATCCACCTTTTGATTCGTAATCACCTCTTTCAAATATGTCTGAAATTTTGCTTTTCTGAACACACACTAAAATGATTTTCTTGAAAAAATACATGACTATAATTTTGGCTTCCTTTTTATTTCTTTTTAATAATAAGGCTATTACTCATTCTCCAGTTCCTAACACAGCCAAAATTGGAGGGGGACTCAGACTGTTGAACCCTATTATAAATGAGTGGCACATTATAAATTAAATACAGACAGAGTCAACATGAACTTGGTCAGACAGATGAAGGAGAAAAGCCAAATGCTAGTTAATTTCCCTTCTCTATCATTTCCTCTCAAGTCTTTGTATCTCCCTTCCCTCTTTTTTTTTCTCTCAAGCTTCTCACCTCAACTTGGACACAGAGCAAAGACAAACCACAGCCCTCACCCATGGTACACACAGATCCTCATGCACACAGCACAGAATGGCCTCGTCTTTCTCACAGGAGCGACACGGAGTCAGAAAGAAGTAAAGCTGGGGGCAGATGAGTGAGGTGTTGGGGGACGTCAGGGATGAAGGCACTTAGGAGATCACGGCATCCAAGCGGAGCAGGCTCTGACATCTTCAGAGCCCAGGATGTGACATAAATGAGCAAAGTCAAACGAAAACGCGTATGATAGCCAACCACACACCCTAGATACACAAATCCGGCACTGCTCATCTCTAGCCAAATAGTGCCATTCAGAACTGTGGGTCAGTGTTGCCAGAGTTCCTGACTATTCGTATTATTTTTGAGAGAATCAGATATAAGACTTTTTGAATGTATGTAAAATAACCTGAGTTTATAAGTCAACAATATTTTCCTTGACACCATTATACTCAGGAGCCACCAAGTTGAAACCTCTTGTTTAACAATAATTGGTATTCCAAGTGTTTACCAGATCACATTGTGATTAGCAAGCAGAACCCAGACAGTGTATAAATACATTCTTCTTAACTATTCTCCAACTGTTGTGCATATGAGTTTATACTGGAAATAAAGGTAATAAATTATTTAATAAAAGATAATTGAAAACTTCCTCTCCCCATACACCATTCTGACACATTTTTAGGTTTTTTCATTCTTCATCTTTTTAGAAAAAAAATGAGAGAGAGAAAGAGACAGAGACAGAAATAATCCTGAAGAGAGAATTAATCTGTTTAGGAACCTTGCCATGTGCCAAACAACTTCCTTAGGACCTTAGGTGTATTCTATTTTCTTAATCTTAATTTTTAATTTGGCGAGTGAATTAGGTAAATAGTAAGTGAACTGAGACCCCGAAAGCATAATTTATGTAAAGATTTTTTTCATGTAAAAATAAAAAGAATTAAATAGCTAAGAAAATTGTGTATGAATTTAGCTCCTGAAACACATTGTCAGATCACTATTGGGATCTGGGACAACTCTAACTTTGCACAAGATTATCCAAAAATTCTCTCTATTAGTAAGGGTAAGACTCCTAATGTCTGGCCTTTCACCTCAACATAAAGAAGACATCAGACAGGTGAGACTGAAATATTTTTAACGCGCATTTGAATGTCACTCTGCTAGGAGCAGAAGAGACCGAAGGCATATATCTCACTAAAGGGTAAATTGGCTGTGTCAGTGTGAGTGCAAGGAGGGGAAAGTGGATTGTCTTACCCACCCAGAAGCAGTTCATCTCTTTTACTCCTTCTTTCCTTCACTCACTCAATGTGTATTTATTCTATTTAGCTCAGTGCCCAGCATAGAAAGATTTAACAACGAACAAGCCACAGGAAACCTCTGCCCTCGAGGAGTTTGTATTCCAGCAAGAGGAGACAGACAATAAGCAAGGAAAAAAAAAAAAAAAAAACTATGAACAATGTGATTTCAAATAATGTTGAATACTGAGAAGAATTCTTAAAAACTGTACACGGAGAGTGACGAGTACAATAATGGAGGGGTACTATTTTTAGATATTTATATCGGAAAGAGTATAACCCAGAAGTAAAGATATGAGAAAAGAGTGATAAAGAATTGCAAGTACAAAGACTGTGAGGTCAGAATGCCCTTGAAAAAATCAAGGGGCTGAAAAGGGATCTGTGGGGCTGGAGGATACTAACAAGAGTCAGAGATGTCTTTGGAGGAATGTTTTCCACCACAGGAAAATTTACTTTGTTTTAAATAGCACAGAGAGTCACTGGAGGGTTGTAAGTAGGGAAATGACCTGTCCCTCTGCGAAGACTGAAAGGCTTCCAGAGCCTCCATAGAACAGGAAACCATCACTTCTCTGATGCCGGGAACAAAAGAGAAACTCCAAAAGAAATAGAGGTTTCTAAGCTTTACATACATGTTAACACAGAAGCTGGCAAAGAGGCTCTGACTCTGGCAGCTTCGTGCCAAGAAAGGGATTTGGCTGACCGAGTCAGCGCAGGCCAGAGCTGGAAGAAGGCCTAAATCTTATAAAATACCACACACAGCCCACTCAGCAACCAATCTGCTTCACCAGAACATGGACTTAAAGACGATGAGTACAACCAGTTCTTACCTGAACAGACAGCCTTGTCCAGAGACAATGAGTCCCACTGTGTGAGGCCCCTGGGAATGCACAGCCCTGATCTGCCTGCTCATCTTACCTGTTCAACCTTGGTGGGCTTTAAAAAATAAATATAACTTCTTTGGTGTTTGCATACATTGCAGGCAGGAGTATAAATTAGCATAGTCTGTTCATTAGGATCACAAATAATAAAAATGCGCCTTCATTTTGACCCAACACTTTTACTTCTATGAATTTATCTTAAGGAAATGATCAGAGATGCTGTGACCAGATAAACACTTTAAATGTCCAACAATAACACAGGGGTTATGTCCATTAGAGAACTTTTACATCTATTCAATATCATGTTCTGGGAAAATACTTCAAGATATAAAAAGTTCTGTAACATAGTTTTAAGTAAAAACAGAGACTACAGAATACTATGTCCATCACAAGCCAGATTTTTAAAGTATGTACATTTATATATACATATTTTATTTACTCTATTTTAATATATTAAAGTGTTAGAAGCAGTGTTCTCTTTCAATGGTGAGCTAGACTGTCAATTTTTCTTTCTTACTGAGTCTCTACCTTATGAAATTTTTATAATGAACATGAGTTTAAGCAAACTCCCAGAGATGGTGACGGACAGGGAAGCCTGGCATGCTTCTGTTTGTGGGGTTGCAAAGAGTTTATGACTTACTGACAGAACAACAAAAACACAGTGAACATAATTCAGTTTTATAATGTAAAACAAAATGCACTAAAATCTTCCTTAAAAGCTTTATGTCCAAAATGCTTCCTTATGGCATCCTTAGGGCTGGTCTTCTGGCCTTCTGGAAGGCCATGCTAGCCAAGAGAAGACTAGGGGATCGAGAGTGAAATCTAGGTCTCTCCAATGTCACAAATGTCTCCATTTGTCACAAAGATCACACATACAAACGTTTCCATGGTCTCTGTAACTAAGGCAAAATAAGAGAACAAAAACGGGCTGTTAGTCATCCCTATTTTGTAATTCCAAATATTCTGTATACATTCATATTATTTTTTCAATTTTTTGGACTGAAGTTTTAAAAGTTTGGTCTGTTTAGCGGTGGCATTCTCCTCTTCCTTCTAGATGCATGCTCCACAAACCAGAGAAAAGTCTGTTTTGCTCACGCTTCATCCTCAGTGCCTGAACAGTGCCCACAAATAAACTAAGCAAGTATTTGCTGAATAAATTAATGGGGATTAAATGAATCCAAACTTTAATAATAGAAATGCAGAGAGAATGTGCATGGCACATTCAGGTCAGTGTTCAGTAAAAATGAAAACGCAGTGTTCAGGAGAAATGAATTAAACTTTTTGCAAGGGTATGCTATCTTACAGACTGGAAAATTCCTTTTTGCTCCAGCAGTATTTTAGGAGCTACTAATTTCTCATATGAATGGCTTTTGACCGTGGTTTCTTTTCCACAACAAGCAAGAAGATTAAGGCCTATGGGAAAAAAAATTGATACCCACAGACTAGTATTGCTGCCAACTTTATACATGAAAGCATAGAATGAAAGGTTGGGGGAATCTCACAGAGAAGAAAGAGAAGTAAAATAAATGAGATTATGCAAATTGCAAGCATTCTATAATTATTTCTTCTATGCTATTCGAATTCAAAAATTATAAATGCAAGGAGCAGGCCACAAAGCCCCATGCTATTTTATAGGATCTAAATAAGTATCAAGGATCTTGAAAATGTTCATATCTCTTGATGCAGTGATTCCACTTCAAGGATACAAAGTAAGATACAAACTAACACAGACAAAGATTTGTGTACAAACATTGTTGAACCACAGATTTGAAGGAGAAATTCCATTTTATACATGAATCACCGGCAGATAGATCTGAAAGCGACCTTTGCTATATTAGTCAGAGTTCTCCAGAGAAACAATCAAAAGGATGTATGGAAGGGGGTGTTGTATGAGAGAGAGAGAGAGAGAGATTAATTTTAGGGAACTGGCTCAATTGCTCAAACTGCAATTGTGGAGGCTAGAAAGTCCAAAATCTACAGGGTAGGCTGGGAGGTTGGAGACACAGGAAATGTTGGATGCTACAGTTTGAGTTCAAAGGCAGACTATACTCAGAATTTTCCCTTCTTCAGGGGACATTAATCCTTTTCTATTAAAGGCCTTCAACTAGTAGATGAGGGCTTCCCTGGTGGTTCAGATGGTAAAGAATCTGTCTGCAATGCAGGAGACCTGGGTTTAATCCCTGGGTTGGGAAGATCCCCTGGAGGAGGGCATGGCAACCCACTCCAGTATTCTTGCCTGAAAAATCCCCATGGACAGAGAAGCCTGGCATGCTACTGTTCATGGGGTCACAAAGAGTCAGACACGACTAAGCATAGCCCTAGTAGATGAGGCCCACTCACATTGTGGAGCATAATCTATTCAGTCTACTGATTTGAATGATAATCTCTAAAAAGTACCTTCGAAGCAACAGCTCAATGTTTTTGATCAAAAATCTGTGTACTCTGAACTAACCAAGTTGATATATAACTCTCTGAGACATGAACTTTTCAATCTTGTTGACAAACTGACCCAAATTGAAATCTTTCCTAAGTGTTGACATCAATCTTTTCCTGATGTCTGCAAATTGTCCTTAAGAGTCATATCTAGAGCTAGAAAGTACCAGACAATAAGTTTTATTCTTTTATTTTAAGTTTAGCATGCCTTGTTCCAGAAGTATATAACTCATATTTCAAGGGTATAGGTGATCTTATTCACTTGGCATCCCAGAAGGTCTTAGCCTCATGTTTTCCACATCACAGGCATACAATACCTGCTTGCTCAGTTAAACTGAGACTCATTTTGAATGAGCTCAGTCAGAAAGTTGTCATGTCATATCACTTAACTTTTCTGGGTTTCATTTTCCCTTTCTATAAATGACAGGATTTACTATTCATCTCTAATCCCACTCCAGTATTCTTGCCTAGAGAATCCCATGGACAGAGGAGCCTGGCGGGCTACAGTCTATAGGGCCACAAAGTGTTGGACACAACTAAAGCTCCATAGCCCAGCACAGCACAGCATCATGTAAGTAGTGGCTACAGGAAGCATGTAGGAGCTCAGAGGAAGACACGGCAAGGAAGGCTCTTCATGAAGGAGGTGAGGCTTGAAGGAGGAGTAAGAGGCACACAGTCAGAGACATATGTGGGATATGGCCATGAAATAAAACAGTGCGTGAAATGAAAGAGGTGGAAATGTACCAGGTCTTTTGACAGACAGTGGGTTGTACAAAAAGTTGTTGAGAGAGGCTATGGGAGATGTGGCTGGAGAAGCACATGAATAACTTGAAGACAATATAAATGGCTTGCACTTTAAAGTGACTGGATGTTACTGATAATTTTTGAATTAGGAAGGAACTTGATTAAAACAGTATTTTGTGGCAGGGGGAAAAAAACCTCTTCTGGCTCTAGTAATTTATCATCTTTAAATTTATAAAGGATATATAATTATATATATATATATATAAATTAATTTATCCTTTTTAAGTTAAACAATCTAATCATTTTCTCATGCGTCCCATTCCCTTACCTGTTTTCGTAATCACAGACAAATCTAACTCCTTATATAAATTATACAATATTAAGCTGCAAATCCAAGTACTACCAAAAAATAATTTAGAAGTAATTTTGTCATAAAAATTATTTCAGTGCAGTTGTCACGACTAATATCTGTTATTACATTTATACACTATTACTTGTCAGAAGAAAAATTTAAACAGGAAAACGTGGGCTGCAGAGAACTCCATTAAAATGAACTATAAATCTAGGATGAAGGGAAGTTTTCAAAATGAAGAAAGAAGAGACACAGGTTGTACCCAGATGTCACATTAAGTCCTCCTGGGAGGAAGTAAGGATTGGTGAAAGTGTTAGTCACTCAGTCATGTCTGATTCTTCGCTACCCCGTGGACTATAGCCCGCTAGGTTCTCTGTCCATGAAATTATCCAGGCAAGAATACTGGAGTGGGTTGCCATTTCCTCCTCCATGTGATCTTCCCAACCCAGGGATCGAACAGATCTCCTGCATTTCAGGCAGATTCTTTACCAGATTCTAAGCCACCAAAGGAAGACTTAGCTTGCAAATTATCTCAAACAGTAAAAAACTAACTGTTTCAACGTATCTAGCTGTGTACCTGGTATCTGGAAGAGACAGGATTGTGAGGATAGCAGGAGCTGCTTCTGCAGCTGAACCCTGTCTCTGTTATCTAGCTTCCTGACTGAGCCAATATCTTCATCTGTGGTTTCTTCATCCATAGAAACTTCTTGGGTGACCCAGTGGTAAAGAATCTGCCTGCTGATGGGCATGGGCTCAATCCCTGCTTTGAGAAGATCGCACATGCTGCATAGCAACTCAGCCTGCGCAGCCCAGCTGCTGAGCCCATGCTCTGGAGCCGATACTCCGCCAGAAGAGAAGCCATGCAATGAGGTGAGCCTACCACAGCCAGAAAGTAGCACCACTGGCCGCAAATAGAGAAAGCTTGCATGCAGCAACGAAGCCCAGCCCAGCCACAAATTAAACAAGTAAGTAAAATTTAAAAAATAATACGCCTAGCATGTTACCCCACACATAATAGGCCTCCTTAAGGACGCAGCTCACCCTCCCACCACTGTCCGTACCCTGGCCATCAATCACCATGAGTGCTCAGCGGCTCAGTCGTGTCTGACTCTCTTGCAGCCCCACATACTGTCGCCTGCGAAGCTCCTCTGTCCATGGGATTCTCCAGGCACAAACACTGGAGTGGGTTTCAATGCCCTCCTCCAGGGGGCCTCCCTCACCCAGGGATAGAACCCCCTCTTCCTGTGTCTCCGGCATTGGCGGCAGAGTCTTCAGCCTGAGCCACCTGGGAACTCCCTGTCTTCACAAGTCTTTAGTTGTAAAGTTGTGGCCAACACCACCAACCGCACAGTGCTGCAAAGAAGAGGGAGGGAACGCTACCCTGCTGAGTAACGCCCATGGGATTCCCGCTGCAGCAGGTCCTTCCACACATCACATGATAAAAGCTAGTAGACAAAGTTATTCCAGTGTCACTGTACAGTTTTGCCCATTCAAAGAACATAGTCTACATTTTCATGTCTGGTTAGAATCAGATGTATCTACCTTTCACTTTACACATTTCTAAAATGAGCAGAACACCACAATTAAATGGCTTCTAATAGAGCCCTCATGCACAAAAGAGTTCAGAAAATAATTCACCTTTTGGTAAGTAAAATGTAGTAATAATATATGTTTAGTGAATGTTTCCTATCTAAGAGGCACTCTTCAAAATGACTTAACATGTATTGACTCATTTAGTGTTCTTAACAAATTAGTGAAGAAACTTTACCTTTATTATTGCCATTTTATGGGTAAGAAAGATTACAATTATGAAACATTCTTGAGGTCACCCTACTTGTTGGTAGCAGAGCTGGGATTAAGAGACATATAATCCAGTGCGCTTCTTGGGACATGAAACAAAAAGCAAATAATATCTAAAATTGTGGTCTACATTCTAGCTTTTTTTTATTTTTTTATTTTTTTCCTAGCTTTTTTTTAATTGAAAGCAAATGAAGATTTAGGCTTTTGTGTCTAAAACATTTATAATTTCAAAAGAACAAATTCTGTATCATGCAGTGAGAACATTAAAAAAAAAAACCTAATGTATTGATTGAACTGTTTGGTTTTGTTTTTAATTAAGTATTATTTAAAAATTACTTTATGAAGAATCTCTGTAATATAGAGATAAATAATTCATAGAAGGGGGCTTTCCTGATGGCTCAGTGGTGACGAATCTGCCCACCAATGCAGGAGATGCATGTTTGATCCCCAAGTCGGGAAGATCCCCTGGAGGAGGACATAGCAATCTACTCCTGTATTTCTGCCTGGAGAATCCCAAGGACAGAGGAGCCTGGTGGGCTATAGTCCACAGAGTTGAAAAGAATTGGACATTACTGAAACAACGGGGCAGCCAGAGTAGTCCACAGAAGGTTTTCCACGACTGCTGATTACAGGACTTTGGCCCTTGTGAAAACTGTAAGCACCTCTAGTATGTACATAGAGATGAATTTTATGGTTCTTAGGTATGCTTTAGCTTTACTCTTTTTTAAACAAACTTACTGTAATTTGTATACCATAAAATTCACCTGTTTTCAAGTGTACAGATCAATGCTTTTTAAAATACATTTACAAAATTGTGCAATTATCACCAGGAGGGGTGAAATGTTGAACCTGTTAGAGATACCAGTCTCTATAAAAGATAAGAACAGAAACCATAAACCAGTTTAGAAACATATTTGGAGATAATGAAGTTAAACAGAAGTGATCTACTTAAATATTATTAATACGAAAGGATTAATTCATAATTCTCTCCTTGATATGGAATGGGAATATGGTTGCATTCCATGACTAACAGGGAGAAATAGTGTTTTACTGATCTACAGAGAAGTAAATAAACTAAGATGTTTTATCTAGAATATATTGCCAATTCCCTCTGTAAAGCTTTGTAATGGCATCTATTTGCTACTACCTTTACTTTGAATGTTACTAATCTACTTGTTGACAAACCCATTATAATCTTTTATTATTTGATTAGTAGAAAAGATAAGTTGACGAGAAATATGAGACAATGCCTATTGATTGAGAAGCCTGTTGAATTTCAAAGCGCGCAAATTGAAGGATCCATTAACAGACATTAAGTTCTGGATTTTCACAGTTTGAAGGAAGTTTAAGCTAACTACCTCTTTTTATAGATGAGGCTGCTTGGAGAGACTGAAGATCAGAACCCAATCTAGTGAGCTGTCTATTATATATTCACATTCAAATTTATGATCCTGTGTTATTTTTCAGGTATCATATAGGTATCTCATCCCTTTTATAGTATCCTAAGCTTTTCGGCAAAGGGGCCCATTTTTCCTGATTCCTCAGCATCCAGCAGTGTTTGACTAAAAAGCATTTGTTGACTATGACATGTTAGCTACCTATAAAAGTTGAGACTGTTGTTTCTTTGGTCTTAAAGCTTTAATATCCAAAAATCTTACTGCTGTTAGCCTTCAAATCTTTCAGCTTTTTTCCCTCTGCTAATTCACCATTTGATACCTATTTGTTGTTCTTCTTTATTTCAATGATAAGATAAAGAATTCTAAAATGAATTGAAATTTTAAATATTTTTAAATAGTATAGATTACACAGGAAGAAAAGTGATTATCTTTGGAAGAACCTAATCCGCAAACAAATTTTCCGGTCAAAGAAAAACAAAGAGTAATCAAAGAAGTAAATCCAGTTTAACCAGTATTAATTGGAACTTACCTATTTTAATACTGAGAATATAAAAGATATATGACATAGATACTACTTTCAAGAAATGCCTACCCTTTTATAAAACAAATATTGTATGACAATTGTATCAGTTAGTTATATTTTAAAGCAAAATAATACTAAGTATTATTAAGTTTCCTGGTGGCTTAGATGGTAAAGAATCTACCAGCAATGCAGGAGACCCAGGTTTGATTCTTGGGTTGAGAAGATCCCCTGGAGAAGGGGAGGGCTGCCCACTCCAGTATTCTTATCTGGAGCATTCCATGGATAGAGGTGCCTGGCAGCCGACAGTCCATGGGGCACACAGAGGCAGACACGACTGAGCAACTAACACACATTATTAAGTATAAAGTATTTTAACACATTTAATCCTTACAATAGCACTAGGAGGTAAACATTTTACTTCCATTTTACAAATAAGAAAACTAAGGAACAAAGAAGTCAAATGAGCTGCCCAAGTTATGGCACAGCTGATATTTGATCCAGGAAGTGTTGATACAGAATCTGTATTCTTAAGCCATATTGTACTATCTCTCAACTAGCTGCAACTTCTCAGTTAATTATATTTATTTTTACAAATATATCACCCAAATTAAAAATTAAGATTTACTGATTATATTACATCAGGAAGGTAAATCTACTTTTGACCTTTGAAAGACTCCTCACACAGATGCAGTCTGAAGATTGTAAGTGCCTTTACAAATATATGACACTATTATCATTGTTCAATTGCTCAGTCATATCCAGTTCTTTGAGACCCCATGGACTGAAGCATACCAGGCTTCCCTATCCTTCACTATCTCCCAGAGTTTGCTCAAACTCATGTCCATTAGTCAATTAGCCATCCAACAATCTCATCCTCTGTGGTCCCCTTCTCTTCCTACCTTCAATCTTTCCCAGCATCAGGGTCTTTTCCAATGAGTCAGCTCTTCACATCATGTGACAGAAGTCTTGGAGCTTCAGCTTCAGCATCAGTCCTTCCAACGAATACTCAGGGTTGATTTCCTTTAGGATTGATTAGTTGGATCTCCTTGCTGTCTGAGGGACCCTCAAGAGTCTTCTCCAGCACCACAGTTTGAAAGTATCAATTCTCTGATGCTCAACATCTTTACAGTCCAGCTCTCACATCCATACATGACTACTGGAAAAACCATACCTTTGACTATACGAACTTTTGTCAGCAATTAATGACACTGTTAAAACATTATTTTCATGTTTTACATTTTGATGAAAATGTGTATTTAGAGGTAGAAGCATCTGCTATAGCTCATAATACATTTCTGAAAAGTTTACAATATACCATCAATACACTGCACACCTAAATTTACAAGGCTTACAGGGAAAAAGGAGAGTTAATCTCAACTACTAGAAACCTATTATACTTTATGGCCAGAGCACTATGACCAACAACAACCACAAATTCTTCTTTAGAACAATTGATCACAGCTTTATCAATGTTAAAATTATTATAAATACATATGTACTATAGTAATTATAGGACTTTATCCTAAAGTAGCAAAGAAGATAGATGAATGGAAGAGAATCAAAGAAAGTTTGTTGCATTATGGAGACAAGCAAATTGCCAACAGAAGTTGTAGGTGGATAAGCAGATGGAGGCTTTGCACGAACTATAGCAAAGATTTAGATTGACGTGAGAATCGTTTCTTATCATTGTTTCTCTTGCACGTGATCAACCTCTAAAGAAGATGGCATGAAAGGACGCCATGCACTATGCTGCATTCTTCCATGGCTTGCTGGATTCAACTTCCTTAGGACACTCTGCATTTTGCTATTGCTCTTGTTGCTATAGTTGTTCAGTTGCCAAGTCGAGTCCAACTCTGTGACCCCATGAAATGCAGCATGCCAGGCTTCTCTGTCCCTCACCACCTCCCAGAGATTTTCCAAGTTCATGTCCAATGACTTGGTGATGCCATACAACCATCTCATCCTTTGTCACTCTCTTCTTCTTGTATTTTCAGTCTTTCCCAGTAGCAGGGTCTTTTCTGATGAGTCAGCTGTTCACGTCAGGTGGCCAAAGAATTGGAGTTCAGCTTCAGCAACAGTCCTGCCGAGGAGTATTAAGGTTGATTTCCTTTAAGATTGACTGATTTGATCTCCTTGCTTTCCAAGGGACTCTCAAGAGTCCTCTCCAGCACCACAGTTTGAAGGCATCAATTCTTCAGTGCTCTGCCTTCTTTATTCCAGCTCTCACATCTGTGCATGACTGATGGAAAGACTTGACTATATGGACCTTATTTTGCTCTTGTTACAGCAGGAAACATTAGGATGCTGAGGGGAAATCACATAGGAACTTTATGGGCTTTCAAGTTATACTGACATCATCACTTTCTCCACCAATCCCATTTGACTTATTTACATTACAGAACATGTGCTGCAAAGGAAGAAAACTGTATTTGGAATGGAGTACATCAAAACTTGACCATTGGACTTATTTCTGAATTTAGATTCTTTCCTCCTTTTCTGTTAAACACACTTAAAAGTTGAAAATATCTATTTTACTCAGAGCAAAATGCTTTACTAAATTAATTCCAATTATGGTTAGCAGCATATGGGTCATTGCAGAGAAAACACAGCTTTTAGTGTTAAACAGAAGGACCCAAAGAGTCACTCATTCATTTCCATTTGCAATTTCAGCATGAGTGCAAGTTTTTCCCTTTCATCTCCTTTGACATTAATACAAAATTAAAAGTAATATGGGGGGACTATTATAGCCTTTCATTCCTGACAGCCACATTTTCAGACCAAGGGATCAGCAGAAGTCCAGTATCATTTCAAAGAACAAAACAAAAATGGATAGAAAGTGGCACTTTTCCTAATCATTCTCAACAACAACAACAAAAAAGTGGGTTTGGGGGTCCAATTTACAAGAAATTTCTCTGGATCAAAACCTACTTATACAGCCCAGGTTGGTGTTCCTCTCAAAGCTGTCATTGGAACTGCCAATTCACTTCCTCCAAAGCCCTGCCGCCAGAGAAAATGATGTGTCTTCTGTGTGTGAATGCTAAGTGGCTTCAGTCGAACTGCAGCCCGCCAGACTCCTCTGTCCATGGATTCTCCAGGCCAGAATACTGGAGCGGGGTGGCCTTGCCCTCCTGCAGGGGATCTTCCCGACCCAGGGATCAGACTTGCATGTCCTACGTCTCCTGCATTGGCAGGCGGGTTCTGTACCACTAGCGCCACCTGGAAAGCCCTGTGCTTTCTGTAGTTCTGCCCAAGTTTTGTCCTAATGAGTTATTGAACTTCTCCTGTAACTTTTTTTTTTTTTCATTTATTTTTATTAGTTGGAGGCTAATTACTTTACAATATTGTAGTGGGTTTTGCCATACATTGCCGTGAATCAGCCATGGATTTACATGTGTTCCCCATCCCGATCCCCCCTCCCACCTCCCTCCCCACCCAGTGCACCAGCCCTGAGCACCCGTCTCATGCATCCAACCTGGGCTGGTGATCTGTTTCACCCTTGATAATATACATGTTTCAATGCTATTCTCTCAAAACATCCCACCCTCGCCTTCTCCTGTAACTTTCTTACTTGGTTTGCCGAGGGCTTGACTTACTCCTCCTGGTAAAAGCCCCTGCTTGTTGGCCTCCCTCTCTGAACAAAGACTGATTTTCATAGGAGTTGTGAGTGTTTTCCCTTCAGGCATCTGGGCTGGCTTCTCCCAGAGAAGCGGGCTGTTGCACTGTTTTTTGTTAACTTTCATCACAGAAATATTTTCAAAAGGAGGCAGCAGCTGCGGTAAGCAGGCCAGTCTCTGCTTTCATGAAGAGAGTGATGGGAAAGAATTTTAAACAATTTTAGAGATAAACATTTGCTGGTACACAAATCTGGATTTATAGCAATTAGAGGTATGTACATTTTCATAGAATAGTCTACACATGGTTCCTCCTGCTCTAATGTTCCAAAACCTGAGGACTCACGGTTGTTTTTGATTTCCCTGTTACAGCTGATAACATCAAACATTTAAAACAGAGGAGCACTGCTGACTCCAAGCAGCTTCAGGTTGAGCGATGTTGTCAGTGGTTACAAGAGTAACAGAAGGCTCCAGGGCCTGGGCTGCGTCTTGGCTTGTAAAATGTCTTTCAGTTCTGCCTCTAATATACTTTTATGTAGAAAGTAGCTTGGTATCAATATGTTACTAAATGCCAGGAATTTTTTGGAAAGGGAGCAAAGAATTTTGAAACATCAAAGATATAGTGATCAAATGGAGACATGCAAAATTATATTTGCCTGCTAAAAATCACTCCAATCTTTCACTAGTACATATATCTTAACAACAATTTGTGATGTTCTGAACAACTCTGAAGGACCTGTTTGCGAGCATTTCAAAATGTGAGGGAACTCTTTACCACTTCTAATACAACGATATCTCATGATTTATGCATCAGTTTGCACAGTCTGGCTGCACAAAATGGGTTAATTTCTGAGCTCAGGGTGGCTGAAAGATGGGAATTAAAGAAACCAATAATTTCTTCAGGATGGTCTGGATCTTCTTTCCTGAGGGTCTATACCTGGAAGTCTCAAGAAATACAGATGACATGGGAGAAAATGAGAACATCCTAGGGCTTTAAACTTATTTCTAGAATTCCCTGCTCCCTAACCCTCCTTCCAGCAAACAACTTGACATTTTGCATCAGGACCAACTGCAGAAAGCTGACTGCTAGGAGGCTAGCTATAAGGCAACCAGATACAGAGCAAAGGCTAAAAAATAAACTTTGAGAAGTCTTGTTTTAAAACATAATTTTCCAGAACACATAGGTTTTCCTAGAAAAAAAAAAAATGATTACCATGTTAGTGTTCAAATATATCAATTGAAGAGTGATATTGAGATAGTGAAGTTTATATAACACCTGCATATAAGGCAGTGGGAGGATAAGAATCAGGAAAGCAGAAAATAATGAAAATCACTTTTTTACATTTATTTATTTTTAATTGGAGGATAATTACTTTACAATATTGTGTTGGTTTCCGCCATATATCAATATGAATTGGCGATAGATATACGTATGTCCCCTCCCTTTTGAATCTCCCTCCCAGCTCCCTTTTTCTTAATACAGTTCTGACATCCAGCAAGGTTTAGCTCAGGTGGTTACCAAAAACATACACTGAAGGCTAATTAGAAAAGAAAATGTTTCAGAAAAAGGGTGTACCATTTAAAAAATAATGTTTTATTTCAGAATATTAGTAAATCAAAATATTTCTAAAGTAATTAAACATGACTATTTAGAAGGTTCTTAAATTTCTCCTTACTTCCTTTAACTCTGATATGATTTCCTGCATTTGTTTCTTTTTTATTCCTTTTCCTTTTGTCTGACTCTTTGTGACCCCATGGACTGTAGCCCACCAAGCTCCTTTGTCCATGGAATTCTCCAGGCCAGGATACTGGAGTGGGTTGCTGTTCCCTTCTCCAGGGGATCTTCCCAGCCCAGAAATCGAACCCAGGTCTCCCACATTGTAGATGAATTCTTTCTGGTCTGAGAAACCAGGGTAGCCTGAATAGAGAAGCAGATGATTAAAATGATATTATCATAATTTAAAATATTGAGTTGGAAATAAAAGTTTGAATATAATATTTAGCAAAAGTTAACCTTTGGGGGTTAGGCCATTTTACTTGAGGCAAAGTGCACAGAAAATTCGTCTGTGCAATGATCCAAGGCATCATCACATCCCAAATCCCTGAAGTCTTTCTCGCCCCTTGCAGCAAGGTGCATTAGCTGACTAATAGTATTTCCAGATAGAAAAATGGAAGGGAAAATGCTGAGCCTGACACAGAGGGAGAGCTTAATAGAGTTGTGTACATACATTAGCCTTATGACTTACAATAGACTTGCACAACTGCCAACTCCATCTCAGAGGGTATGTCATTAACACTTCCTCTGATCCCTCCAGCCTTTTCTCCCCCCAGATTATCTTATGAGCTTTCCAAGCAGATGCTTTAACTTAGTATTTCCTCAAAGATGAAAGAATTTAAGCTGGTTCAAGACAGAGCAATTAGATGTCTTTATTTTCTTGGCTGATTTCAACAACTATTAAGTTCAAGATTTTGTTTTGTTTATAGGATCCATATGTCTATTGACACAGAAAAAGCAGCTAATACTAAGGCCTTAAAGGACTGCAAAGAAAATAAAGTCTTTCCCTTATTATTGACAAATTTCTTTCAAAATTTTAAGGTTTTGAGATTTCTTAAATAACTCTAGGCTAAAATGTATCAGACACACAAAAGTGTAACAACAGAAAAGTTAATCTCATTTAGTTCTCAAAATTGCTTCCTCTCCCTTATTTCCAACCATCTATTAACATGAGAAACAGGGATGTAACTGGAAATGGGTTGTTTGTCTCTGCATGATTAAAAGGATGAATAGTCTTTTATTACCTTTGCTCAAGACCAGAAATGAAATAAATTATGATTACAGTTTATAATTACAAATGTAAACACCCATTGGATTCACATGGTGGTTTCTCATTCCCCTTTCCTACTTTCAGGAAGATTCTGTAAAGATGTCATGGTTTACAAGAATTATTTAAACATGCTTTCTATCAACACTGTTTTTGCATGGGGGGTAGATAATTTATTATCATCTCTCAACAGAGTAAGTGAATGGGTGTTCAGTCTCTCAGTGGTTTACAACTCTTTGCAGTCCCCTGGGCTGTATCCCACCAGGCTCCTCTGTCCATGGGATTCTCCAGGCAAGAATGCTGGAGTGGGTTGCCATTTCCTACTACAAGGGATCTTCCTCACCCAGAGATTGAACCTGTGTCTCCTGCATTGGCAGGCAGATTCTTTACCACTGTGCTACCTGGAAAGTCCTTGCCTAAAAGTGTACCTAGAAGTAAAAGTCTTAATCTTTCTGAGACTCGGATTCTAAAATTGCACATGGGATACTATCTTTCTCACAGTGTTGCTAAAGATTAAAATAAGATAGATATTTAAAGCACAAGGGTGGGCCTTTGATAGACTTCTAACAAATGTTGGTTCTATACTGTTCTCTCTGAAGGTCTAATAGCCTATGGGTAGGTTATCTTTTCAGGCTTCCCTGGTGACTCAGTGTTAAAGAATCTGCCTGCCAAGGCAGGAGACATGGGTTCGATCCCTGGGTTGGGGAGATCCCCTGGAGAAGGAAAAGGCAATCTACTCCGTATTCGTGCCTGTGAAATCTGACGGACAGATGAGCCTGTTGGCTTACTGTCCAGAGAGTCACAAAAGAGTCGGACACAACTTACCAACTAAAACAACAGAGTATAGACAAACTAAAATGATACTTATGATATAAAATACAAAAGGAATAATCAGAAATGTCTACAGACCACTCTTTTTAAGTATTCTAAATACTAATGCTATTTCAGAAACAGTTGGAAGATAAGCCTGTTTAAAATGTCTTCTATTGGGATGAAAAATTAGTAGTTAATAATTTCTTCACTCTAACATCTTCAAGGTTGAGCTAGAGGGAGTTTTTCAGTGTTTTGTCTGGAGAGTCTTCTGCATGCTCACCTTGCCCTTTAGGTGAGATCTGAGCTAAGATGTTTCATCAGCATTCCTGTTCTTCCTCTCACAGAAGCCCTCAGGACTTCACCAGCTCAGGACACCTCCCCTCCCCGGCCAGACTCAGTTGCTTTACAGACTGTGAGACCACATCCCTCCTCCTCCTCATTCTCTTTAGTTGCTTTGGCTAGCATCACCAATTCCCTTCCATACCTAGTTCTTCTTTACACCTTATCCACGGTACCTACAAAATTCTAATCTTAATACAATCCAATATTTTAGGATCCTGAGTCATAATGGAGAAACCAGACCACCATGCAGACAATTACTGTTTCAGATGCCCAGTCAATACCTGGCCTGAAGCCCTCTCTGACCAAATATTTATATGGTCACAATAAAACACAATGGTGGGAAGTTCCACTGGTGGTCCAGTGGGAAGGACTCTGCACTTTCTCTGCCAACAGCCCAGGTTGGATCACTGGCCAGGGAACTAAGATCCCACAGTGTGGCAGATAGATAGATGGATAGACAGGTAGTCACAGTGGCAAGCCAAACCCATCAACAAACGGCCCTGTTGTTTTCCACTGTCCCTGCTACCCTTTCTCCAGCAGCACTCTTCTTTCCTAATTCACAGGGAAATTAAAGCTGCCCAGGTGTTTCCCGTTCTGACGTCCAAGGCTCCTGCATCTGTCTCCCTCTTAGAGGGTGTTTTTCACTTGTCTAAGGTCTCTTAGGAACTTCCTCCAGCATCTCTTTCTCCTGTGTCTTTAATTTCTTTCCTCTATATCCCCTCATTCCACCTGCCTTCAACAGATTCTCATCTGGTTTCTGCTTCCACTCTGCTAAAATTCCCTGGAGGAACTTGGGATTGATCTCCTCCTATTGCTCCACTTTAACAAGACTTGATCCATTTTTTCTGGAATTCTCTCTTCTCTTCCCTCTGTGGCTATTTGCTTTTGTGGCTTTCCTTTGCATTTCACTCTTCTTATCCATCTCCTAAATGCCTGTCATCTAGGGGAGAACTAAAGTGGCTGAACCAGGACTCAGAGTGAGACAGAACTCTTAGAACCCAGTGACACAGGCTCCATATTGCATAATGACTTAACCCACTGACTTCAGAGTTAAACCAAAATTGGTTCAAACCCCAGCTGCACTAATTATTTTGCCTTTTGGGGCTCTGATTTTCTCATATATGGGATATAGTTAATAATACTTTCCAGCTGGAATTGCTCTGAGGAATAAATCTGGTAATAAATGCAAAATGTCTGTAAATAATAGCTTTCCAAAAAGTAACATCTATTATTCTTTCGTTGGCTTTATGGTTCATCCAATATTTATATATTTAACAATTCCTCAAATTGTTTTCAGAGTCAAGCAGGAGACAACATAATAAGGTAGGGAGCTATTTGCATTCATGCTGTCACTTCAATCATGTCCAACTCTTTACAACCCCATGGACTGTAGCCCACCAGGCTCCTCTGTCCACAGAATTCTCCAGTTAAGAATACTGGAGTGGGTTGTCATGCCCTTCTCCAGGGGATCTTCCCGATCCGGGGACTGAACCCACATCTCTTATGTCTTCTGTATTGGCAGTCAGGTTCTTTGCCTCTAGCACCACCTGGGAAGCCCAGAGAGCCATTCAGAGCAAAGGGAAGGAGAGAAAAGCACTCTTGCTACAAACCAGTTAAACCAGTTGAACAATTATCTGAGCTATTTACTGTTGGCTATTTACTCTTCCTTAAATTTAAGAGACTTCCATCCTTTTGAGAGTGGGCTTCCCAGGTGGCGCTAGTGGTAAAGAACCTGCCTGCCATTGCAGGAGACATAAGAGACTTGGGTTCAATCCCTGGGTCAGGAAGATCCCCTGGAGGAGGACATGTCAACCCACTCCAGTATTCTTGCCTGGAGAATCCCATGGACAGAAGAACATGGCAGGTACAGTCTTAGGGTCGCAAAGAGTTGGACACAATTGAAGTGACTTAGCATGCACGCACTCATCCCTTTAAGAAGCACATTGACTTGAATGCCTCACCAGCACTGCTGGCCAGAGTTCCTCACAGCCTCTTCCATCTTAACCTGGGCTCTACATGGACCAATGATCCCAGATTGGCAGCTTCCAAAGCATATTAACACATCATCTCATTATTTTTAGGACTATCTTTGAACACCAAAGACAGAAAAATTTGATAAGATAGTTAAGCAAGTCAGAATGCTTCTCATTCTATGGAGAGTTCCTTTACTTTTAGGTTTCAAAGAAAGAATAAAGGTTCTATTGATTGTTTTAAGTTCTTGATAAAGGCTATGTGCCTACATGATAAGTCATTTCAACATGTTTCAAGTCAAGTCCAACACGTTTCAACTCTGGGGACTGTAGCTTGCCAGGCTCCTCTGACCATGGGATTCTCCAGGTAAGAATACTGGTTGCCAAGCTCTTCTCCAGGGCATCTTCCCCATCCAGGGATTGAACCTGCGTCTCTTAGATCTCCTGCATTTGCAAGTGGGTTCCTTACCACTAGTGCCACTTGAGAAGCCCTTTGATAAAGGATAACTTAATTTTTTTTAATTTTTAAAAAAAATAAAACATGGGAAAGCCACATTTGTCATACAAATATAAAGCAAACATGTATTAATAATTTTATTTAACTCATTAATGGATGAGGGAACCAAGAAGATGCTACAACTTAGAGGAGAGTCCTTAGGACATAAATATACAAGTAGATATGAAACTGCCAATATCCACTTGGCAAAAACTAATTGTTTCACCACACACCTCTATATTTCTATGGATAAAAATGTTTTGGGGATTTTTATCAGAGTTGTAAAAGTTTGAAGACAGTGTAAGAAAGAGAGAACCCTAACAGAACACTTAGTAATCTGTTTTGCCCATTCCAAAGTTTTTCATGTTTTTTCTGACAGTTTATCTCTTAAAGCTACAAAGAATACTAGTTTTATATTTTGCTTGACTTGATATTTCACAGAGACAGATAAGTTCTCCTCAACCAAGGAGCCAGATTTGGCAAATGTGAAGGTGTGCCAAAAACATACAAGGTAGTCTGACTCTTAATGGGTTAGAGAACTCCTGGTTTCTATTCTTAGAACCAGTACTTTGAACACTATGTCTCCCCATCAGCTTGTGTGTACCATGGCATTTAAATCTGTTCTAAGATGTTAAAGACTTCTCTCGTGGTCCAGTGGTTAAGACTTCTCCTTCCAGTGCAGGGGGTTACAGCTTCAATCCCTGGTCAGGGAGCTAAGATTTCATATGCCTTATGCCCCAAAAACCAAAACATAGAATCAATATTGTAATAAATTCAACAAAGACTTTAAGAATGATCCACATCAAAAAAAAAAAAAAAAAAGATTCTAGAGTAGATGGCAGGAATTACAGAAGCAGAAAAAATAAGATTCACCACTTTTGGATGAAATAGAATAATGACTGTTCTGACTTACATTTCCTACTTTCCCTCTCTTCCTCACCCATCTGGATTGCATTATAAGATCTGATACAGTCCCTCACTGGAAGGAGAGGGGTGGATGCTGGTGCAATGGGCACTGAGCTTGCTAGAGAATCATCGTGGCATTTCCAAAGCCAGCTCACAATGGAATCATTGTCAGCACCCCGTTTGCTTTGACCCTGACGCTGAACATGAAGTCAGGGCACTTGCCCCACAGTTCACCCAGCTGGAGCCCTGCAAGAACAAGGATGCTGACGTCAGCTTTGGCACAGTGTTTAAGGACAACAAAACCTGCTCCTGGTGAATTACATAAAGATGGAACACAACTCTCAGCTCTGTTTACAAAGACATCAGCAATAAACACACATATCTTTTAGGAAAAGAAAACCACCACCACTTTCATCATTGTCACAAAAGATGAATCCATTTTTTAAAAAATCATGGCTAATTAATATAACATGGAATCCTCCCCTTTCTAGCTAGTCAGTATCACAAGAGCATATGTTTTGCCTCCGTTTTCCATAACCTATATCTCTTTGCCACTTGTAGCTATAGCTATTAATTATTTTATCGACATTTAGAAAATTTTATAATTTTCATTTTAATAATAATACAGAAAAGAACAGAAATTTAGTTCTAGAAGTAACTGGGGTCAGGATCTCTTAATATGCCTATGGCCCTCCTGGCACTTTGGAAGAGGCTTCATTCTTTCTCAAAAAAAGAAGGTTTATCTCTGATTTCACTTCTCCCCACTTCCCAGGTGGCTCAGTGGGTAAAGAATTCACCTGCCAATGCAGAAGACACAGGAGATTGATCCCTGTGGAATCAAGGAACCCAAGACCTGTGGGTTTGATCCCTGGACTGGAAAAATTCCCTGGAAAAAGAAATGGCAACCCACTCCAGTATTTCTTGCCTGAGAAATCCCATGGGGTCACAAAGAGTTTGACACATTGAGTGGTTAAGCACAGTAGCAATAGCAATGATGATACAAAATTGTTTTTATAACTTGTATAAATAACTTTCAATTCTAATTTCTTCTTCAAAGAAATAACTAATCACTGTGTCTCTTATATTCATTAGGCATGGCTTTTAAAAATAAAGTTAAATATGTTTAGGTATATCATTGAAGCTGATTCTCAAAGTAAAACAGAGAAGGATTTATGACCTCAACCAGGTGGAGTTTAAGCTCATTTAAATATCTGTAAGCCAATCCTTTCTCTTTTCGTGAAAAATCCTATTGTTTGAGAGTATTGCCATTTATATAAAAGATAAATGTGTAAGTATTCAATTGAAAAGAAAGAAATATATAAATATATTGTTTCCCTAAGCACATGTGCACACAAAGCCTTTGAGAAAAATGAATTTGCATACTGCCATTGAATTTCTACGGAAGAAAATAGTGTTGGAAAAAAGATATAGATGTTGATGAACAAAAGTGGAAGCATTTAGCTTTTAATCATTACAGACATGACTAACTCAAAAACCTACACTCTGTTTCTGTTCAGTAAAAAGCAGTTTCAAGATTTTTCCCCCCACTAATTGTTGCCTTCTATAATAATAGATAACTTGTGATGAGCGTTTAGTACATCCCAGACACTGAGTTAAGTCTTTTACATGCATTAATTGTTTCTAATGCTTAATGACAATTTATAAGGCAAGTACTATTATCAGCTTCTTTTTATGGTTAGAAAATTAAGGATTTGAGAGGTTAAAACTTGCTGAAAGTCACAGAGCCATAGAGATCCATAACAAGTTCTATTTCTCCTGTGTTTTAACATTACAAAAAATGTTACAGTTTTGAGATTCCAAGACACAACTGTACCTGAAAAATGCTTGTTAGGCTCATAGTAATGTTTCCCAAACTCTCTACATTTCTCTTGGGGCCTCAAATTGCACAGTATCTTAATTTCTTTGTCTTGTTTTGGGATTTTATCCTACTTTCTTTAGCTCAAAAATTCCAATACATTTTGCCCACGAAAACCCTTTTACAGGTTCCTCTGACTACACTGAAATTTTTAAATAATACTCTCCTTTTGTCCTTTACTGACAGAAAATACTTTTGATATCCTTTTGGTCTGGTTCCGTGGGACTGGAGTTAAGCCACTAATAATAAGCAAAAAGGCTCAGGGTGTTGATTTGTAAGAATATTTTCCACTTGTTGTTGAGGTTAACAGTTTAACTGCTTAAAATTTTAGGTAATAGAGAAGAAAATAATCGTTATTCCAAACACAGAAATAATGAAATTTTTCTCTCCAAAGAATCAGTCTTCACTTCTCAGCTCTTCGTTTTTTGGGTAGATAATGAAGGCAATATATTTTTCCCTTCCAGAAGCTCCTCAAATGTGAGGGTTTTTTTTCAAGCTATGTGGACCTTCTATTAAACAGCAGAAAGGAAAAGTTAATCTCCTTTGTTATTAACATCTTAGTGATCCTGATTTCCTTCTCTGATTAGGTAACAACCTTCCTTACTCTAGAATGAAGTAAAAATGTGTTTATCTAGCATAAAAAAGACTTCCAAATTCAGCAACTACTTCCAGTGCAGCCTAATATCTTCCCACTGTGCTCTACTCTCTTGGGCTCTTTGCTCTCAACAACTCCCCAGATGAGCTTGCGCTGCCACGCATTTGCATTACTGTTTCTCTCACTGGAAAAGCCCGTGTCCCTCTTTCCTCCTAGTTTCATTTCAAGGCTTTAATCGAAGTTTTCGCCTTTGTCATTTCCCCTCCCTAGACAATCTCACTGTCTCTCACCTAGCATCGTACCTTTCTCCTTGTTCTTTTTTGCATATTTCTCATTGCCTTGGCACAGTTCCTGGGGCAAAAACTTCCAGGGATCAAAGCCCAGGAAATTTTCAGACATTGCTCATTGAACTGTTTGATACTAAATTAAAGTCCACCCCAACTTTGCTGGTATCCCTTTCACATTAGAGGAAGTGGGATGCAGGGGCCGTGGGGAAGGCAAAGGACAACTGGATCATTTCCCAGTGGTTGTGACTTGCCATTGTGAGTGGTGGCAGAGACTACTCATAAGCATGCATTGATGGTTAGCTAGAGAGGACTGCAGCCCAGCTGTGAGTGGGAACCTGGGCAACTGCTGACATGGTGGTGTGTTTTCTCCAGCAGAACTCAAGCACCCAAGATATTGGATTGGTTTGAGATTAGGACTAGGTAGGTAGGGGAGGTGGGTGTAGAAAAAACAAGAGGTAGACGGGAAATGGCAACACTAGCCACCGTGACTAAATGCTAAAGGAAGGGGCTATGGCCAGCTGTTGTGTATAACCAACTGAGCCTGGAGGTAAGGCATGGTATACATGGGCCCCCGTCTGAAGAGCCAGGGTTTGTCTCCTGTGGACAGATAACTCTAAGATGAGGAGAGAGAGGAGAAGCCAAGCTCTCCAGGTAAGAGAAAAAAGACCACATATTCCTCATTCTCAGTCAAGGAAACATTCTCAACTACATACGCACAGAAAGGCTCCTTGGAGATCAAAAGGGAGTAAGTGATGTCAACCTACTTATAGGCTCCTTCCCTGGAATCCATCTTGCCTAAGAGAGGAGCATATGTGACAGGACCCTGAGATAAACCAAATACAGACTCAGCACCAGGCAGAGCAGGGTGATTGGCCAAAGGAAACTTGGAAGAAATGCCCCAGAAAAGTGATTGAAACTACCGTGAGGGCTCAACTCTCTCGAGCCCACCTATGTGTCTATTCACATGTACTTCACTCTTTTCTTCTTAATAAATGCTTTACTTATTTCATTGCTTTTTGTCTCTATATGGAAATTCATTTCTACCCAGCTGAAGGGCCAAGGCCTTGTCACTGGCCACTGCCCCTGTGGTCTAGTGGCTAGGATTTGGCGCTATCACGCCCACGGCCCTCCCTCAAGCTCTTGGCTGGGAACTGAAATCCTGCTTTAAGCTGTTGTAGGCTGAGGGCACCTGAGACCAGTGGAAGTCCTGGGCTGGTCATGTAAGAGGAGAAACAAGTCATGAGGTTTCTGTAGGGTAAAGAACAGGGTATGGAAAGAAGGGTGTTAGAAAGCTGGAATAAACTTGACTCATTCTGAATTATTCCATTAAAGAGCATAAAATGATACAATTTAGGTGAGATATTATAGAAAATTTTATTTTTATTTTCAAAACTGAGAGGATAGCAGCAGTTAAAAAATGTGAAGAGACCTCAATTTGATCTAGAAATAGCTTTCAAATTAATACTTATGAAAAAAGTGGTTTGAAAATAGAAAAGTTACGGACTTTCAGTGATCAGTCTTAATTTTAGTCATTTTTACACGTGTGTAGTGATACTTCATTGTGCATTATTTTTGCATTTCTCTGTCAAATGACATTGAGTATCTTTTCAAATCCTTGCTTGTTATCTATGTATCTTCTTTGTGAAATGTCTGTTCAACTCTTTGGTCCCTTTTTCAAACTGAGTTTTCCTTTCTTATTATTGAGGTTTGAAAGTTCTGAATATATTCTGGATACAAGCCCTTTTTCAGACATAGGCTTTGCAAATATTTTTCTCCCAGTCTGTGGCTTTCCTTTTAATAGTATTTTCTAAATAGTAGAAGTTTCCGATTTTGATGAAGTATAGTTTATTCATTTATTTTCTTTTTGGATTCTGCTTTTAGCATTATAGGAAATGCTGTCTCAGCAAAGTCACAAAATTTTTCTCCTAGGAGTTTTATGAGTTTAAGCTTTACTTAGGTTTCTTGTCCATTTTAAGTTATATTTTTTATGTGGTGCAAGATATAGATAAACTTCTCTTTTTACATAGTGAGAGCTAATCTATCATTATTTATTGAAAACTATAGCCTTTCTACATTGACTTGCCTTTAAACTTTGACAGGAATCAGTGTCCCCATATCTGTGGATCTCTTCTGGATTCCATTCTTTTCCTTTCGTGTATTTGTCTACCCTGATGCCAGTGATACACTGTGCAATGTGTTTATAGATTTATACATACATATTTGGGCTTCCCTGGTGGCTCAGATGGTAAAAAATTTGTCTGCAATGCAGGAGACCTGGGTTAGATCCCTAGGTCATGAAGATCCCCTGGAGAAGGGAATGGCCACCCACTCCAGTATTCTTGCCTGGAGAATTCCATGGACAAAGGAGCCTGGTGGGCCACGGTTCATAGTGTTGCAAAGAGTCAGACAAGACTGAGAGACTAACATACACACATACATATTTATAATTTGTCTCAAAGTCAGATAATGTTAGTCCTCCAACTTTGTTTCTTTTAGTTATTCTAGGTCTTTTGCATTTCTGTTTGACATTTTAAAATCAGTTCTTCAACTTCTACAAGAACGTGTATGAAATCCCAATGGCATTTCAGTTGGGATTGCATTGACTCTGTTGATCAATTTGGGAAGAACTGATATCTTAATATTGTCTCATATCCTATGAATGAAGAACATCTCTTAATTTATTTCAGTTTTCTTTAACTTCTGTAAGCAATACTTTGTAGTTTTCAATTTACAGATCTCTGTCAGATTTATCCCTAAGACTTTTATATTTCTGATGCTATTTTAAACATTAGTTTTAAATTTTAATTTCTAAGGAGACTATATATTTGCATTAGAATATGTCACCCATCTTAGTTTTGGGGGGCACTATATTCAAATCTTCATCAATTCAGATTTCCTGTTGACATTTTCAGAGTATGGCATTCCTTCATACAAATATACATGTCCCGTTGATGGACTACATAATAAAAATTATTTCCCAGGAAAGGTATTTACTCAATGTGAGGAGAGCTATGAGGGAGATTTCTTTTTATAAATTTCTGAGGGTGATTCATCTTACAATAATATCTCAGATATTGAGTTTCTTTCAAGGACAGGACAGAAAATAAGAATATTCTGATTAAGCCTCCTTTGAACTATAATGGATAAAAAGCTTTGGGGGACAAGTGTTTACCAACCAATATTATATTAATTGCTGGGAGACCACAGAGCCATTTAGGAAGTTACATTTTTCTAGCGCATTACATAGTGTTTGGTTCCCTAATGGGATTAATTTAACTAAGACAGCTAATTGAATCAATTTATTCCCCCAGAGAAGCTTTACTCGCCCTCATTTTCCACTGAATTAAGGATGGGCTGCATTTCCTTTCTTTTTTATGTATTTATATTTAGCATTATTCCTTTGGTAACAATTAAGAGCATTTAAGTTACAAAATGAGTTAAGAAAATGATTGATTATGGACTTTGGCAGAAGCTGTAAAGCTGTTTGGTGAAAGATTAGAAAGTAATTTATTTCTAAAATCACAGATGAGTGTGGTCTTTTCTTAAGACCCACTGAATCATACTTTAGGATGTGGGTCTTAAAAAATAAGCTTTCATCCAAATTTAATATATTTTTAGAAATCATGTGAACCGGGAACCTGAAAATATAGTCACTTTGTGTGTGAATGTTAATATATTGATTTGCTATATTCTTATATTCAGTCTCAATTTTAGAGTCTTTTTACAGATTGTTAAGTGTAACCTGAAGTTTTAAGTGCCATGCTTGTCATATTATTAACCAAATCTTGCTAGAAACAGTGTTATGTAATCTTAATATGTACGACCCAAGTTTACCAGTGCCTCGGTGGATCAGCCTGAGCACTGGACTGGGATGTTTTAGATTCAGATGTGGGTCCAACTTTTGGCATGGTTAACAGCGTCGTGCTCCACGACCAGTATTATGCCTTGTATTAGTTTGCTAGCGTGGCTCTAACAAAATACCGAAGACTGGGTAGCTTAAACCACAGAGGTTTATTTTCTCAGTCTGGAGATTAGAAGTTCAAGATCAAGATGTTATCAGGTCTGGTTTCCTCTGAAGTTTCTCTCCTTGGTCCCTTAGTCAGTTCAGACTGTTATTTTAAAAATACTATAGGCTGAGTGGCTTAAACAACAAATATTTATTTCTCAGAGCTCCGGAGGATCTGATGTCCGAGATCAAGCTACAGGCAGATTCAGTTATCTACTGAGAGGCTGCTTCCTGGTTCATGGAGGGCTCTCTTCCTACTGTGTCCTCAATGGAGGAAGGGACAAAGGAGTTCTCTGGGGTCTCTTTAATAAGGGCACTGATTTCATTGATAAGAGCAGAGCTCTCACGACCAGCACCTCCCAAAGGCCTTTCCATCACATTGGAGATTAGATTTCTTCACATGAATTTTGAGGGGACACAAGCATTCAGTCTATAGCAGATACCTTCTTTCTGTTCACATGTTCCTCTTTCTGTGGATGCACAGGACTGGTGCTTCTGTGTCCCCATCTCCTCTCTTTATTAGGATACCAGTCGCACCAGTTGTATCGGATTGGGCTGCCCAGGTGGTGGTGGTTTAGTGGTTTAGTCACTAAGTCATGTTCGACTCTTGCAACCCCATGGACGGCAGCCTGCTAGGCTCCTCTATCCATGGGATTTTCTAGGCAAGAATAGTGGAGTGGGTTGCCATTTTCCTGGTGGTGCTAATGGTAAAGAACCTGCCTGCCAATGAAGGAGACATAAGAGACCTGGCTTCGATCCCTAGGTCAGGAAGATCTCCGAGAGGAGGGCATGGCAACCTACTCCAGTATTCTTGCCTCGAGGATCCCATGGAGAGCCTGGCAGGCAACAGGCCACAGGGTTGCAAAGAGTCGAATACAACTGAAGCGACTTAGCATACATGCGTGTGCATATTGGATTAGGGGCTGGCCTAATGACCCCATTTTAGCTTAATTACTTCTTTAAAGGCCCTCTCTGCAAATAGAGTCACATTCTGAGGTACCAGAAGTTACGGTTGCAACATGAATTTTGAGCAGACACAATTCAGCCCACAATACTCTTAAACGTTGACTTCTTCAATCACAACATGTGTGGGTTGGTTAAAGTATCACTAAAGACTGTCCAAGGTCTAAAGGATTAAAATTACTTTGAGAAGATGACCGTTGTCTTTTCTGAATAAATATTGTGACTCTCAGTATCCTTGGTTGCAAGCATCCTAAAATGACCCTGGATAACTTCAGATAAACATAATTTTTTGATAAACTGTGGGGGAGTCAGAGAGTAAGAAGAGGCCAGAGGCTTTGTCTAAGAAACAGGAGAGACCCTGGAAGTTGTGAAGAGCAAGGCAGCAATACTGTTCCAACTTCCTTGCAAATAGGCAGGGAGGGGATGTCTGGCACGTGGAGTATCCACTGGGGAGGCTGGCACCAACTCCCCCCAAGACCAGACCCAGTGAAGAGGTGGGGGGAGGGGTGGGGTTTGAAGATGTTGGGAGACTCCTGAAACGGCAGAGAGGAGTTACAGCAAGATGGTGTGATGGTGCAGAGCATTCCCTCCCCTAAGCTGACATGTAACCACTGGGTACTTCTTATGATGCTTAACTAACATTACATTACATATGATTGGGGGAGCTGACAGAACAATAAAGGAGTCTCCTGACAGTGTTAATGGCTCTTGACAATCACATTTTGACAATAAATTTTTGAAATAAAATTCAAATTGACCTTGGTGAGGCAGCAGTGAGCGGTGGCATGAAGCAAGATCTTGATTCTCTGCCCAGGAATTGAACCTGGGTAAAACCTGGATGAAAACTATGAATCCAAGCCACCAGACCAGGAAGCGTTAGAGGCTAAAAACTGTTTTTCCCTGCATCTTTGCCCCCAGTGAAAAATGCATTTATCACAGAGGCAGAAACTGTAAATGCAGGTACAAGATTTGTTATTGGAGACATAGCACAACAACAAGTGGGAGCGCACGTAGAGAAATGGCTTGTTTAGTTGAGGTAGAAGCTAGACAGAGACGAACACCTGGAGAGAAAGGGTGTGGGTGCCCAGCCTAGTGAGGAGGAGTCCCGTAAAGAGCCCATTAAGTCATTCATATAAGGCAGCTCTTCCGGGTCTTTGTCTTCCTTCAGGCCAATTTTCTGGTTTATTTCCTCACCCCTGACCTACCCTGGGACACTTCAGTGGGATGTGCATGCACCTCTCAACCCAGATGGATCTCCAAGTGAAGGCTTCTGGGAAGAGCAAGACTCGTTATGGCCTGGCATTATCCCTTGACTTTGGACTCAAAAGGAGGCTTTCTGCACATGTGTAGTGTCTCCCTTGTTCCAAAAGAGATTGGGAGGGAGATATCTTAATCTTTTACTCAAATAGGATTTTTCCCCTCTTTGTCCTTGCCATGACCACTACCTTAAGGTGTTTACAAGAGACAAACACTGACTGTTTACCTTGTTTCTGCTCTTACTTCCATTTCAGAGGGCACACTGGAGGCTGATTGTAAACGCCTCAACTGGAGCCCACTATCTCTAGTCTCAGGAAATGCAAACAGGAGGCTAGCTGTAAATGTCTAACCTGGAAACTATCTAGCTCCTACATCAAAATCAGAAGTCGAAAGTGCTACCTTAAAAAGCTGCACTATTTTTTTCACTCAGAAGTCTAGACTTTAGTGATTTCATCCATCAAATGGGAACAAAGCTGCTCTTCCTGTGAAAAGCAAGATTTAGAAATGGATGGATTTGGGGCTTACACCTTACACCTGTAAGCTTTATGATTACATATTGAAGATGTGATGGGTCTCTCCCCTGATCTTTCATCAGTTTCCTGCTATTGATCTTCCACTGGTTCTTTTTGGAAAGATTAATTCTCCCAAAGGAGAGACACTACTCATTAGAAACTGATGTCTTTTATTGATTTCCATAATCACAATTTCCTTTTAGATATTCTTTTATGATTCTGCTATTCATTTTTTTTCAAATCGGCTTTCTGGAAATTATTTGCTATCTACATTTTACCGAAATGTAGTAATCGCTCTCAATAATTATACTTAATAATCTCTTCATTTATAGATTTTGTAACATTTTCTCTTTTCCTCAGCTCCACTCTGAAATAGGAAGTGTTCAGGTTTTTCTGTAATTTTAAAATATATTCTATTTTTGGTCCAAACACTAGATATGTAGCAAAAGTGTTATGATAGTCTAGCTATTCAAAACTTCTCTTTAGCTGTGAAACTTTATTTTGGATATCATAAGAGCCTCAAGTTTTTATTGAGCTCACTGTTATTCTTATTTTGTTTTTAAATATTTTGAAACTTCTTTATATGGGTTCATACTCTACTTAATTTTAGTCAAATAAACAATCTCTACAACCCTGATTGCAGTGTATTTGGCTTTTCCTTTCCATCCCCACTGGGAATTAGTATACTTGAATCATCATCCATCCCACAAACGTTCAAGGAACAGCTTGTGTGCATGCTCAGTTGCTCAGCCATGTCTGAGTCTTTGCAGCATGATGGACTGTAGCCAGGCTGGCTCCTCCATCCATGGGATTTCCCAGGCAATGATGCCGGAGTCTAACTCAGAGACTCTAACTCGGGGTCTCCATCTCCTGCATTAGTGGAGGGATTCTTCACCCCTGAGCCACGTGGGAAGCCCTTCAGTGAACAGCTGCCCTGTGTCAATTATTGTTCTAGACATCAAGTTGGTGCTAATACTAATCTTCCTTCATAAATATAATTGTACTGTTTTTGTCTCACTTATATTTTATCTGTCAATCAAAATTTGGTAGTGAAAACAAAATGCCACCTTGCTCTGTATTTATTTTGTGCATAATAATAACAGAGACTCTTTTTTTATCCATTCACTTCTTGCAAATGCACATCGAGCAATAGGGAATTCTTTAAAATAAAGAGATCATTAAAGTATCTGTATGGAAGAGATCTCAAAGAGGCTTCTAAGTTTTTAAACTAGTCAGTTTTTTTCCCAAGTAAAGATATATACATAGTACTCCAGTTGTTTAAAACAGCCAGAGTGCTGTTGTTTTTCTGTACAAAGATATTGAACACATCCAAATTTATAACTTTTTAAAATTGCAACATCACCTAATGGGAGCAATGAACTGGTTTGGATAACATAAGAAACCGAAAATTGGAGTGACATTACAAGGGACATTTGCAATCATACCAACCCAACATCTCACTTACTTCTGTATTTTGCTGAAATTAAACAATTTCACAAAGATATATAGTTGAAACAATAGTCCTTACTTGCCACTTCATACTCTAAGAATACTTCTCAATTTGAGCTAATCTGGACCCCGGTAACAGGAGACAATTGGCTGTTTTTATTTCAAAGTTAAATCCCCAGACAGTATCTGCCATCTGCTCACCTTCACCAAATGAAAAGTCAAACAAGAAGCTTACAAACCCTTCTGATAAAATCTGTAGAAGATATCATCATGGCTTGGCCTGCCACCGACTCCTTCATTGTTGCACAACTACTGCTGGGCTCTGGCGGGCGCATGCGCAGAGCAGATGCACCCATCCCTGGGCTCACATTTAATTGGACTTGGCACCAGTGTGCTCAAGCAGTGTACTCACGCATATGCTTTCATTTGAAAGAGCAAGCTCAGGCATGAATTTTTGAAAAGAAAACAAGTCTTCCTAATCTATGGGCATTTGCAAAAAGTTCAAGTATATAGACTTACAGACTATAGGTCCTTTTCCCAAGGACTACCCTTCAACATGAATAGTATGAACAGCATGAAGAGGCAAAAAGATGGGACACTGAAAGATGAATTGTCCAGGCTGGTAGGTACCCAGTATGCTCCTGGAGGTCAGTGGAGAAATAACTCCAGAAAGAATGAAGAGATGGAGCCAAAGCAAAAACAACACCCAGTTGTGGTTGTGACTGGTGATGGAAGTAAACTCTGATGCTGTAAAGAGCAATATTGCATAGGAACCTGGAATCAGGTCCATGAATCAAGGCAAACTGGAAGTGGTCAAACAGGAGATGGCAAGAGTGAACACTGACATTTTAGGAATCAGTGATCTAAAATGGAATGGAATGATGAATTTAACTCAGATGAACATTATGTCTACTACTGTGGGCAAGAATCCCTTAGAAGAAATGGAGTAGCCATCATAGTCAATGAAAGAGTCCAAAAAGGAGTACTTGGATGCAATCTCAAAAATGACAGAATGATCTCTGTTCATTTCCAAGTCAAACCATTCAATACCACAGTAATCCAAGTCTACGGCCTGACCAGTAATGCTGAAGAAACTGAAGTCGAATAATTCTATGAACATCTACAATATCTTCTAGAATTAACACCCCCAAAAGATGTCCTTTTCATGATAGGGGACTGGAATGCAAAAGTAGGAGGTCAAGAAATACCTGAAGTAACAGGCAAATTTGGCCTTGGAGTACAGAATGAAGCAGGGCAAAGGCTAATAGAAATTTGCCTAGAGAAGGCACTAGTCATAGCAAACATCCTATATCAACAACACAAGAGAAGACTACACATGGACATCACCAGATGGTCAACACCAAAATCAGACTGATTATATTCTTTGCAGCCAAAGATGGAGACGCTCTATACAGTCAGCAAAAACAAGACCAGGAGCTGACTGTGGCTCAGACCATGAACTTCTTATTGCCAAATTCAGACTTAAATTGAAGGAAGTAGGGAAAACCACTAGACCATTCAGGTATGACCTAAATCAAATCCCTTATGATTATAAAGTGGAAGTGACAAATAGATTCAAGGGATTAGATCTGATAGACAGAGTTCCTGAAGAACTATGAACGGAGGTTTGCGACATTGTGCAGGAGACAGGGATTGAGATCATCCCCAAGGAAAAGAAAGGCAAAATGATTGTCTGAGGAGGCCTTACAAAGAGCTGTGAATAGAAGAGAAGTAAAAGGCAAAGGAGAAAAGGAAAGATATACCCACTTGAATGCAGAGTTCCAAAGAATAGCAAGAAGAGAGAAGAGAGCCTTCCTCAGTGCAAAGAAATAGAGGAAGACAATAGAATGGGAAAGACTAGCAATCTCTTCAAAAAAATCAGAGATACCAAGGGAACATTTCACACAAAGATGGGCTCAATAAAGGACAGAAATGGTATGGACCTAACAGAAGAAGATGATATGAAGAAGAGGTGGCAAGAATACACAGAACTATACAAAAAAAGATCTTCACAACCCAGATATTCACAAAACTGTGATCGCTCACCTAGAGCCAAACATCCTGGCACGTGAAGTCAAGTGGGCCTTAGGAAGCATCACTATGAACAAAGCTAGTGGAGGTGATGGAACTCCAGTTGAGCTATTTCAAATCCTAAAAGATGATGCTGTGAAAGTGCTGCACTCATTATGCCAGAAAATTTGGAAAACTCAGCAATAGCCACAGGACTGGGAAAGGTCAGTTTTCATTCCAATCCCAAAGAAAGACAATGCCAAAGAATGCTCAAACTACCACACAATACACTCATCTCACACGCTAGTAAAGTAATACTCAAAATTCTCCAAGCCAGGTTTCAGCAATACATGAACCGTGAACTTCTAGATGTTCAAGTTGGATTTAGAATAGGCAGAGGAACCACAGATCAAATTGCCAACATTTGCTGGATCATCAAAAAAGCAACAGAGTTCCAGAAAAACATCTATTTCTGCTTTATTGGCTATGCCAAAGCCTTTGACTGTGTGGATCACAATAAACTGTGGAAAATTCTGAAAGAGATGGACATACCAGACCACCTGACCTGCCTCTTGAGAAACCAGTATGCAAGTCAGGAAGCAACAGTTAGAACTGGGCATGGAACAACAGACTGATTCCAAATAGGAAAAGGAGTATGTCAAGGCTGTATATTGTCACCCTGCTTATTTAACTTAGATGCAGAATACATCACGAGAAATGCTGAGCTGGAAGAAGCACAAGCTGGAATCAAGATTGCCGGGAGAAATATCAATAACCTCAGATATGCAGATGACACCACCCTTATGGCAGAAAATGAAGAAGAACTAAAGAGTCTCTTGATGAAAGTGAAAGAAGAGAGTGAAAAAGTTGACTTAAAGCTCAACATTCAGAAAACTAAGATCATGGCATCCAGTCCCATTACTTCATGGGAAATAGATGGGGAAACAGTGGAAGCAGTGTCAGATTTTATTTTGGGGGGCTCCAAAATCACTGCAGATGTTGACTGTAGCCATGAAATTAAAAGATGCTTCCTCTTTGGGAAGAAAGTTATGACCAATCTAGATAGCATATTAAAAAGCAGAGACATTACTTTGTCAACAAAGTTTCGTCTAGTCAAGGCTATGGTTTTTCCAGTGGTCATGTATGCATGTGAGATTTGGACTATAAAGAAAGCTGAGAGTCGAAGAATTGATGCTTTTGAACTATGGTGTTGGAGAAGACTCTTGAGAGTCTCCTGGACTGCAAGGAGATCCAACCAGTCCATCCTAAAGGAGATCAGTCCTGGGTGTTCATTGGAAGGACTGATGCTGAAGCCGAAACTCCAGTACTTTGGCCACCTGATACGAAGAGTTGACTCATTGGAAAAGACCCTGATGCTGGGAGGGATTGGGGGGCAGGAGGAGAAGGGGACGACAGAGGATGAGATGGTTGGATGGCATCACCAACTCAATGGACATGAGTTTGGGTAAACTCCGGGAGTTGCTGATGGACAGGGAGGCCTGGCGTCCTGCGGTTCATGGGGTTGCAAAGAGTCGGACACGACTGAGCGATTGAACTGAACTGAACTGAAGTATCGATTTATTCTTCTGTAAAATGAGGTGATTGTACTTATGTCCTTGGGTTACTGTGAAGGTGAAATAAGATAGTGCATGAAGCTGCTTATCCAGAGCACAGGGTGAACAATAGTAAACATAAATGACAGTATTATCAGATTCAATTTAGAAAGAACAACACTTAGAGACAGATAGAGTGATGAGAAAGGATGAAGGGGTGAGAATACTTGGGCCATCCAAAATTTTGAGAACAATTGGCCTAGACTCTGAATAACTATGCTTGAGGGTTATTAGGAGAAGGAGCTTAACAGGAAAAAAAAAATTAAATTGTAATGAAGGAAGGAGGAAATCGGTAGAGCACAAGTTTGCTTAAAAGCCCAGGATGAAGATAAAGCCAAATGTGGTTAACATGGTCACACAAAGAAGATTTACATGTGTCTATTACATTTGACAATGTGGAGATGGTCGATGGGCTCTGTCAAGCAGCATCAGATGAGAGAGCCAGGGAGGTAGGCTGCATTAAGTTTTAGTATTTGGAAAGTCAGGAAGCAGAGTAAGCCACTGGTAAGCTTCAATGAGAATTAAAATAAAGAGATGAGGTGCCACCTAAAGGAGAATGAAAAAGAAAAAATGGAGAGAGAGCTGAAGGTGTTTACCTAATGAAGGGAAGAGACAGGTGAGGGGATACTAGATGGAAGAGGATCCCAGAGCAATGAACAGAGATGGCCTCATGGACTAAGAGAGCAGATGGCCTAAACAAAGAGAAGGTGACCTCATCCTAAAACAGAGGTGGAAATAGGAAAAAAAGAAAAAATCAGTGAAAATGCTATAATATTAGTAATAATAGGAGGAAGTTCAGATCAATGGGCTGAGCACATATCAGCTCTCTCTCCCTCTCAGAATGCCATAAGTGATGATACAGAGGAGTTCAATAAGCAAAATACAGATGAACCCACAACACTGAAAATAACCTAGGCTGGAGTCATCAAAAGACACTTCAACTAATTTATTAAAGAGGAAAGAAAAAGGTGAATTTTTGAAGCATCGAATAAAGCTAGGTAAATGGTACAGAATACGCTGTGGAGAAGGTGGCCCCCTAGAACCGCAGGGAGCTGAAGTGCCCCTGAAGACGAATCAGGGGGATTAGTGAACGATCCTTGAAAGGGACAGCTTCAGGAGTCAGACTTCCTTTCACTTCCTCTGCTCCCTTCCCCCACCCCTTACTGGATGAGTGAAGCATCTCATTTTCCACCAGGCAGGAAGAGGTAGCCTCTCATCTAACAAAAGGGAGTGAACAATTAGGAAAAGCCAACATTTCAGTATAAAGTGTCACAAAGGAGAAAGCTGACAAGCTGCCCTCTTATCTTAAAGCAAATAGTCCCTTGCCAGGCCCCTAGACACAGACCTCCAGTGACTTTCTGCTCCGAGAGACCACTGCTCAGCAGTGCAGAAGAACCACTGCCCAGGGCTTCTGTCATAAACACACATGAACAACTAAGGGTCAGCAGACTTAAAAAAGGAAATAGCACATGCACAAAAGACAGGGGTCAAGACGAAAACCAGCTCCTGAGGTAATTTAGAGGATAGAAAAGAGTATAATAAGAACAGCTACCACTAAGTAGTATAGATGTTGCTTCACTTAGGATGGGGTTATGCCCTCTTAAACTCATCATAAATTGAAAATATTGCTCTTGAAAATGTATTTAATACACCTAACATATGACTTGGCCTAAGTTACCTGAAAAGTGCTAAGAACACATACCTACCATGGGGCAAAATTATCTAACATGAAGCCTATTTTAAAGGGTTAAATATCTCATGTAATTTATTGAATACTGTACTGAAAGTGAAAAATAATGGTTGTATGCATGCTGTAAGTATTGACGTTTGTGATCACGTGGTTGACTGAGATCTGCAGCTCACTGCCGCTACCCAGCATCACAACAGAGGATCCGTCATACTGCATATCACTAGTCTGGGGAAAGGTCAACATTCAAAACTCAAAGTACAGTTTCTACTAAATGCATATCACTCTTGTACCATCTTAAATTTCCAAAATCATGAATTGAAGCCCTGTAAGTCAGGGCCTGGGTCTATATAGTCACAGAGACCAAAGATAATTTGTTTTAAATAAAAATAGAAGAAAAAAGAAGTCTATTTAGATTTTTTAAAAAAACATATTCACTGTAAGTGGATAGGTATACACACACATATATACATATATTTGCAGACAAATACATTACATGTGTAAATGGAAGGACTGGGCAAGAAAATCCAACACAGCTTTACCATACAGCACAAAGTATGAGAAAAAAATGAGACAAAATAGACCAATCTAGACAGTTCACTAATCAGACAATTGTGATCCTTAAAAAAGAAAAATCTAAAATAGAAGAAAGAAAACTGTTTAGATTTTTTTTTTAAAGGAGCATTCAAAAAAAGAAAAACAGGAAAAAGAAATGGAAGACACCAAATATCCAGAACTAAACAAGGACTTAAGAATTCAACTTAAAGAACTCTAAATTTCAAATAAAGTAGAAAATACTAAGGATATGATAGAAATACAAATTAACCATAAATCATATCAATATAATAAATATAAATAAATTTTTAATTTCTATATTTAAACATTTTTTGGATTTTTAAAAACTAATTATACAAACTCTATGTTACCTATAAGAAGCAAAAAATGCAAAATTAAAAATAAAGCAATTGACAATATATATGATGCAATTTTGAGTCAAAAGAGAGTTAATGATTCCATTAATGTCAGAAAACATTAAGATAAAAATAAAGCAAATTGGCAGTGTTTGCTTCTAAATAGGAACAAAGACAGATGCCACATAATGATAAAAGAAACAATCAAATAAGAATATGTGATAAACTTGAATGTACTTGAAAATATAATCTCAAAATATATGACCCAAAAAAGCCTCTAGAATTATGTCAAGTGAAAGTATTTCAGCCATGTCCAACTCTTTGTGACCCCATGGACTACACAGTCCATAGAATTCTCAAGGCGGGAATACTGGAGTGGGTAGCTGTTCCCCTCTCCAATCCCAAAGAAAGGCAATGCCAAAGAATGCTCAAACTACAGCACAATACACTCATCTCACACGCTAGTAAAGTAATACTCAAAATTCTCCAAGCCATGCTTCAGCAATACGTGAACCGTGAACTTCCAGATGTTCAAGTTGGATTTAGAAAAGGCAGAGGAACCACAGATCAAAATGCCAACAGCCGCTGGATCATCAAAAAAGCGAGTGTTCCAGAAAAACATCTATTTCTGGTTTACTGACTATGCCAAAGCCTTTGACTGTGTGGATCACAATAAACTGTGGAAAATTCTGAAAGAGATGGGAATACCAGACCACCTGACCTGCCTCTTGAGAAACCTGTATGCAGGTCAGGAAGCAACAGTTAGATCTGGACATGGACCAACTGACTGGTTCCAAATAGAAAAAGGAGTACATCAAGGCTGTACATCAAGGCTGTATATTGTCACCCTGCTTATTTAACTTATATGCAGAGTACATCGTGAGAAATGCTGGGCTGGAGGAAGCACAAGCTGGAATCAAGATTCCTGGGAGAAATATCAATAGCCTCAGATATGAAGATGACACCAACCCTTATGGCAGAAAGTGAAGAAGAACTAAAGAGCCTCTTGATGAAAGTGAAAGAGGAGAGTGACAAAGTTGGCTTAAAGCTCAACATTCAGAAAACTAAGATCATGGGATCTGGTTCCATCACTTCAAAGGAAATAGATGGGGAAACAGTGGAAACAGTGTTAGACTTTATTTTGGGGGGGGGGGGCCAAAATCACTGTAGATGGTGACTGCAGCCATGAAATTAAAAGACGCTTGCTCCTTGGAAGGAAAGTTATGACCAACCTAGATAGCATATTAAAAAGCAGAGACATTACTTTGTCAACAAAGGTCCGTCTAGTCAAGGCTATGGTTTTTCCAGTGGTCATGTATGGATGTGAGAGTTGGACTGTGAAGAATGCTGAGCGCCGAAGAATTGATGCTTTTGAACTGTGGTGTTGGAGAAGACTCTTGAGAGTCCCTTGGACTGCAAGGAGATCCAACCAGTCCATCCTAAAGGAAACCAGTCCTGGGTGTTCATTGGAAGGACTGATGCTGAAGCTGAAATTCCAATACTTTGACCACCTGATTCAAAGAGTTGACTCATTGGAAAAGACCCTAATGCTGGGAGGGATTGGGGGCAGGAGGAGAAGAGGACGACAGAGGATGAGATGGCTGGATGGCATCACCAACTTGATGGACATGAGTTTGGGTAAACTCCAGGAGTTGGTGATGGACAGGGAGGCCTGGCGTCCTGCGATTCATGGGGTCACAAAGAGTCAGACACGACTGAGTGACTAAACTGAACTGAACTAGGGGATCTTCCAACCCCAGGGGCTGAACCCAGATCTCCCACATAGAAGGCGGATTCTTTACCATCTGAGCCACCAGGGACGTCCTTACCATCCTGGTAAGAGATTTTAACACAAATCTATTTAAAAAGCAATAGATTAGCAAATTTTAGACTAGTAAAAATATAGAGACTATGATTAGCACAATTAAGAACTTTATTCTAAAAGATAAACAGAGATCCAAGACCTCACCAATTGAAGTTTTGTTCTTTTTATGTGCACCTAGACACGGGCCAAATATGATCATATATTAACTTTCAAAAGTAGTCTCAACATGTTAAAAAATTAATACCTCAACTGGTTCCAGACCAGTGTGATTAACATACAAATTAATACTAAAGAAGATAAAGAACATTTTTTAAACTAAAAAATACAAAGCAAAATAGCTCAAGAGTTAAAGAAGAGGAAATCATAATCAAAATTATAAGCTATTTATAAACCAGGGGAAAAAATGAATATATGATATATCAAAACTTGAGAATACAACTTAAAGTAGCTCTTAGAAGGAAATTTATAGTCTCAAATGTATTTAAATGCTCATATTTTTAAAAAAGTCAAAATTGAAAATAGGTAAGTTAAGCCTAAAGTAAATTGAAGGAATAAATAATAAAGATTAAGGCAAATATTGCACTTCCCAGGTGGCGCTAGTGGTAAAGAACCGGCCTGCCAATGCAGGCAACCCACTCCAGTATTCTTGCCTGGAGAATCCCATGGATAGAGGAGCCTGGCAGGCTACAGTTCATGGGGTCACAAAGAGTCAGACACGACTGAGTGACTAACACTTTCACTTTCAAGGCAAATATTAATGAACTAAAAAGAATAGAGATAATTAACAACATAAAAATCAGGTTCTTTGAAATCAATACTAGATAAATATTCAAAATATGTCTATAAAAATGGCATAAAATATTAGAAAGAAACAAACTGGAAGGCATAACTTTAGACAAGGATTTTTAACATGAGAAAGAATACTGCACTGTATATCAACACATTTGAATACTTAGGCAAAAAGGATGCTTTTCTTTTTAAAAAATAACTTACAAAAATTGATGCAAGAAGATACATAATGTACCAGTAAATCAACAGCTAATGAAGAAATCTCTCTGCATTCCATTAAAGAACAAATAATGCAGAAAGTTTTGAAGTGAAAGCATTAACCTCAGAGACAAGAAAAGGCTTTCTACCACTGCAGTTGTTTAAAAAGCAATAGATAAATCAATATTCAATAATATAATGGAAGTCCTAGACCGGGCAATAAGAAAGCCAAATGCAATAAAAGACACAGGAATTAGAAAGGGAAAAGATGAAACTCTCAATATTTGCACTATTCCATTGCCTAAAATATCCAGGATATCTACAAACGATGAGACATATCAGTGTTAATACAAGCAATAACCAATTAAAAATGTAGTATGAAAAAGGAAAACATAGTAATCACTATGAAAAACTTAGGAAAAATACTTCTTTTTCTATAAGTAAATTATTTATGAGTGAAGTCACAAAGTAGTATTTAAGGGCACCAGAGAATAACTTCAAAATGGAGAGATGTAACATGGTCTTAGAAATCAAGATACTGTTTGTGTAAAGCTTAAAAGCACAAGAAGCAAAGTATAGGTTTCTTTGGAATGTATACATATGTGGTAAAAATATTCATAAAGCATGAGAAGTTAGTAGTGTGGAAAATGGAGAAAGGGAAAGGATTGATGGATATGATTAGAGAGGGGCTAACTGGCTCTCATTAGCGGTTTTGCATTTGCAAAACTGTTTGGTGAGTACATGTCTGCATATTATAGTCTCTGTACCTTCATAGTCGTACTTATTTTATTTATTTTATTATTCTCTAAGCCATTATTTTTATTTTACAATTTAAAAATATTCCTGGTAATTATGTGTTTCTCTTATGCAGTTTAAAAAACACAAGGAAAAATTGTGAGTCACTATGAAATTTTAAAAAGTCAACAGGCTGACACACTCATTATACTCAACCTGTTCTTACAATGAACATTCAAAGTCTAAATCTACTACACATTCATGTACATTCATACAGACCACTTTTCTTATTTCAAATGCATTGATTCTTTAATATCTCTCTGTAATTAATTGGGAAAAAACAACTTCTTTTCAGCCATGATAATCTCAGAATCTCCAAGTTTCTTTTCATCTGACAGCTATCAAAGCAGTAGAGACTATCAATTTTATCTCAAGGTAATAAAGAGAACCTGCCATAAAATGTTCAAATGATGGATTTACTGAAGCATTATATCTAGGTTACAAATCTAGTTAATTAATCAGCAATGTCTAATTTTCATTAAAGTATAAATGTTAAAAATCTGCATTTGTCCATTTAAAAACCTAAGCGAAATATTAGTATTGGAAAGAATCAAATATAATAAAAATTGGGAAGGTGGTTATTTTGTTTTGCCTTCTTTTGCTTGCTTTCATATCATATGGAGCAAAATAAAATTACCCCACTTAAAGAACAACCGATATAAGAAAAACCCTAGTTTCTTTAACTACATGAAAATGAGTTTTTGAAAAATCCTTTATTAACATAATTTAAATAATAATTCTCTGTGTTGATTTAAAAATATTTGATTTAAATTTCAAACCTCATATCTATAAAGTAACTTTTAATTTAGGATGATTATTAAACTCTGATTTTAGAAATCATATCACTTGGAAATCACACCACAATACAAACAGATGATCTTTATTAAGTTGAGGAGGTTTTCCTTTATTCCTAGTACACTGAGCCCTTTGATCATAAATGGGTGTTAGATTTTGTCAAATGATTTTTTATATCTATTAATATGATCGTGATTTTTTCTTCTTTAGCGTGTCAATTTGATGGATTGCATTAATTGATGTGAGAACAATTATCCAGTTTTGCATACCTGAGATAAATCTCACTTGGTCATGTAATAGAATTCTTCTTACACATTGTTGGATTCAGCATGCTAATAAAAAATATTGCCTCTATGTTCATGGTAGATATAGGTTTGTAGTCTTCTTTTCTTGTGATATCTTTGTGTGGTTTTGGTATTATGGTAATGTAGCTTCACAGAATGCACTAAGAAGTATTCCCTCTGCTTTTACCCTCCGAAAGGTTACAGAGAATTAGTATAATTTCTTCCTTAAATGTTGGCAGTTTTCTCTAGTAAAGATATCTGGGCCTGGCGCTTTCTGTTTTGGTATTTTACTAATTATTGATTCAATTTCTTTAGTAGATTCAGGCCTATTCATATTGTCTGTTTCCTCTTGGGTGTGTTTTTGCAGATAGTGTCTTTCAAGGAATTGGCCCATTTCATCTAGGTAATCTAACTAGTCATTCAGAATTTTCCTTGGTTATGTGTAATGTCCATGGGGCCTGTAGTAATTTCCCCTTTCCAATTTCTGTTATTAATAGTACTTTTTGTCTCACTTTTTTTCCTTAATTAGTCTGCCTAGAATTCATTGATCTTTTTTTCACAGAATCAGTTTTCCATTTGTTGATTTTCTTCTTTTGATTTCCATTTGACTGAGTTTTATTCAGATTTTTATTTCTTTCCTTTTGCTTAATTTGGTTTGATTTGCTCCTCCCTTTCCAGTTGCCTAAGGTGGAAACTTAGATGACTGATTTTAGGTCTTTATTTTTTTAATATATGCATTCAGTGCTATAAACTTCCCTACAAGCACTGCTTTTGTTGCATTCCACAAAATTTTGATAAGTTGTATTTTAATTTTTATTTAGTTGAAAATAGTTTTAAATTTTCTCTTGATACATTTTTTGACCCAAGTGTTGTTTAGAAGTGTAATCTCCAACTATTTGGGGATTTTTACACCCTCTCTCTGTTATTATTTTCCTAATTCCTAGTGGTCTAAGAGAATTCTGTGTGAGCCAGAAAAGAATGTGTATTCTGTTGTGATTGGATGAAATAGTTTATGCATAATGATTGTATCCAGTTGATTGGTAAAATAATTGAGTTCAGCTATGTCTTATTGATTTTCTGCCCACTGTGAAGAGTAACTAAAGAACCTCTTGGTGAAAGTAAAAGAGGAGAGTGAAAAAGCTGACTTAAAACTCAACATTCAAAAAACGAAGATCATGGCATCTGGTTCTGTCACCTCATGGCAAACAGATGGGGAAACAGTGGAAACAGTGTCAGACTCTATTTTTTGGGGCTCCAAAATCACTGCAGATGGTGACTGCAGCCATGAAATTAAAAGATGCTTGCTCCTTGAAAAAAAAGTTATGACCAACCGAGATAGCATATTAAAAAGCAGAGACATTACTTTGTCAACAAAGGCCCATCTAGTCAAGGCTATGGTTTTTCCAGTGGTCATGTATGGATGTGAGAGTTGGACTATAAAGAAAGCTGAGAGCCAAAGAATTGATGCTTTTGAACTGTGGTGATGGAGAAGACTCTTGAGAGTCCCTTGGACTGCAAGGAGATCAAGCCAGTCAATCCTCAAGGAATTGAGGATTCCTTGGAGTCTTGAGTATTCATTGGAAGGACTGATGCTGAAGCTGAAACTTCAATACTTTGGGCACCTGATGCAAAGAACTGGCTCATTAGAAAAGACCCTGATGCTGGGGGAAGTTGAAGGCTGGAGGAGAAGGGGACAACAGAGGATGAGATGGTTGGGTGGCATCACGGACATGATGGACAAGAGTTTGAGCAAGCTCAGGGAGCTGGTGATGGACAGGGAGGCCTGGCGTGCTGCAGTCCGTGGGGTCATAAAGAGTCGGACACGACTGAGTCACTGAAGTGAACTGAACTGAACTGGATCTATCCATTCATTTCTAATAGGGAATTGAAATCCCCAGTTGTAATATTGGATTTAACTACTTCTCCTTGCAACTCTTAGATTTTGTCTGGCATGGTTTGACCCTCTCTCATTGGGTCCATACTCAATATGAATTATCATCAAATTAAGAATTCTTATGTCTTCTTTGAAAAGTGACCCCTTTATTGTTATGTGTGGATTGTTTTTATCCCTTATTTATTTCTTTAACCTGAACATGAATTGCCTGTACCCAAAACAGCCTATTCATGTTTTACATTTTATGGGATTTCATAATTCCCTGAGAGGAGATTTTATGGCCACAGTATTCCAAAAACAAAGAGTTTCAAGAACAAACTAAAATCCTAATTTTGAAGACTGCCAAGAATATGACAAAGTCATGAAACCCAAACAGCAAGAGCAGCCATGTACATCCTTTTTCCCAGAGGTGTCAAACTTGACACAATCCTTCTGTTTTCCTGTGAGGATTCTGAGCTGGCCCTTCTGGATCCTTCAATGGCATCTGATAAAAAATGATAAACTGGAACTACCTGAGCACCAGACTTGAAAACTATTAGATGTTTACTGCTAATCATCAAGTTTATTTTAATAAAGATAAACAAATCATTGAAAACTTTGGAATGTAAAACTTCACAAATAAAATCAGACTTTACTTCCATAGTCTGAGTTGAGAGTCTCCTCAAATGTGTTTAGTGGCATGATAAAGCTTTAAAAAAAAATGTAATGTGTCAGTATTGGTTCATCAACTGTTAAAAAACCACACTCTGGTCTGGAAGGTCTTGCATGTATGGGGATAGGGAGTATATGGGAACTCTGTACTTTCCACCCAGTTTTGCTCTGAACCTAAAACTGCTCTAAGAAATAAATACCACTAAAAAATAAAGAAAAAGAAAAAAGTCCTAGTACAGGCAGTTGATTTGCTATTTACACAATGCATAAATGTGAAAGAATATATTTTACAAGTAACTCAAAAGGTGAGGCAGTGGTATTTGCCATTTTTCCTCAAATGGAGAACACCATTATGGGGATTGTATGTGTAAGATGTCATCTTGACTGTTTTCACAGATAGTCTTTCAAGAATGAAGCAGGTACATTCTTTATCTCACCCCAGAATCCAGTTTAAAGTAAGCCTCATCATTTCTTTGTTTTTATTATTTAAAATGGAGTTAAGATGAGTCTGAAACATTTGGAGAAGAGAAAAAAAAATAGAAATGGAACATTTTTGTTCAGAAGGAATGTCATCAAGAGTGATAGCCAGACTACCTGGAAACAACAATCTTCCTATTAAAGAGAAGTCCCAAAGAGGGCACTGATCCAATGTATTGTTTACTAGCTGAAGGCAATATTATCTCCTCAGGCTACATTAACTGTACTTTTCAACCAAAGAGGGCTTCTCTTGTGACTCAACTGGTAAAGAATCTGCCTGCTATGCGGAAGACCTGGGTTCTATCCCTGGATTGGGAAGATCCCCTGGAGAAGGGAAAGGCTACCCACTCCAGTATTCTGGACTAGAGAATTCCTTGGACAGTGTAGTCCATGGGGTCACAAAGAGTCAGACCTGACTGAGCAACTTTCACTTCACACTTCACTTCAATCAGAGACGTATTCCAGGAGGGACAAACGGAAAGATTCAAACTGACACATGTGCTAAGTGCTTCAGTGATGTCTGACTCTTTGTGACCCTATGGATTCTAGCCCGCCAGGCTCCTCTGTCCATGGGATTCTCTAGGCAAGAATACTGGAGTGGGTGGCCATGCCCTTCTCCAGGGGATCTTTCCAACCCAGGAATTGAACCTGTGTCTTTTAAGTCTCCTGCATTAGCATGCAGTTTCTTTACCACTAGCACCACCTAGGAATCCCAGGATTGACACATACACGCTACTATATCTAACATCAGTTCAGTTCAGTTGCTCCGTCTTGTCTGACTCTTTGCAACCCCATGGACTGCACCAGACCAGACTTCCCTGTCCATCACCAACTCCTGGAGCTTGCTCAGACTCATGTCCGTCAAGTCCTTGATGCCATCCAACCATCTCATCCTCTGTCATCCCCTTATCCTCCAGCCTTCAATCTTTCACAGGGTCAGGGTCTTTTCAAATGAGCCAGTTCTTCACATCAGGTGGCCAAAGTGTTGGAGTTTCAGCTATAGCATCAGTCCTTCCAATGAATATTCAGGACTGGTTTCCTTTAGGATTGACCACCTTGATCTCCTTGCAGTCCAAGGGTCTCTTAAGAGTCTTCTCCAACACCACAGTTCAAAAGCATCAATTCTTTGGTGCTCAGCTTTCTTTATAGTCCAACTTCCATCACTTCCATACATGACTACTGGAAAAACCAAAGCTTTGACTAGATGGATCTTTGTTGGCAAAGTAATGTCACTGCTCTTTAATATACTGTCTAGGTTGGTCAGAGATTTTCTTCCAAGGAGCAAGCATCTTTTAATTTCATGGCTGCAATCACCATCTGCAGTGATTTTGGAGCCCCCAAAAATGAAGTCAGCCACTGTTTCCATCTATTTGCCATGAAGTGATGGAACCAGATGCCATGATCTTAGTTTTCTGAATGTTCAGTTTTAAGCCAGCTTTTTCACTTTCCTCTTTCACTTTCATCAAGAGACTCTTTAGTTCTTCTTTGCTTTCTGCCATAAGGGTGGTGTCATCTGCATATCTGAGATTATTGATATTTCTCTGAGCAACCCTGATTCCAGCTGGTGCTTTATCCAGCCCAGCATTTTGTATGATGTATTCTGCATATAAGTTAAATAAGCAGAATGACAATATATAGCCTTGACATACTCCTTTCCCAATTTGGAAACAGTCTGTTGTTCCATGTCTGGTTCTAGCCGTTGCTTCTTGACCTGCATGTAGATTTCTCAGGAGGCAGGTCAGGTGGTCCGGTATTCCCATCACTTGAAGTAGTTTTCCACAGTTATCTATATCTAACATAGATAACTAATAAGTACCTACTGCAAAGCACAGGGAACTACTCAATACTCTGTAATGGCTTATCCAGGAAAATAATCTGAAAAAGTGGATTACATACATATGTATATCTGATTTACTTTGCTGTACATCTGAAACTAACACATTATAAATCAACTATACTCCAATAAAATTTTTTTTTAAAAAAAGAATAGTGAATTATAAACCAAAGCTAGTAAAATGCTTTTTGTTAAGCCAAAAAAAATATTCAAATAATGCTTCTTGCTCTATCATGTATTTAGACTCTGGGGGAGTTGAGTTGGACAAGTAAATGTTTGTAAAATCTCTGTGCACAGTTACAGAAGTCCACAGCTTAAGAGAGATCACAATTACCTTTCCGATAGCTCTTTTCATACTTTATTTTTTCTCCCAAAGTTCAAAGGAGTTCCCTAATGCCTCACTCTGCTTAACAGATTTGTTCTGTTGGCTGTTGCCCAACCCTCAACTTGTATGCTCAGCAAAATCTGAATAAACTCTACTCTCCTGTTCTAATTCTAGTTTACAGGCACTTTTGTTTTCTTAACAAAATAACTAGGTGGCTAACTAAAGATGGACATTTGGACTTACTGGTTTTGTCCCTGAAACCAGAGGAAACTGGAGATGTTAACCAAACATTCAATTTTCAGTGCTTCAGACATAAATGTGGTCAATCTTTTGATTGCTTCCTCAACTCTTTGCAGTCATCACAAACTTTTTGCCTCATAATTTTCTGAAACAACCAATGCAACGTGGTAGCCACATGATACAAAAAATGACTTTGAGTCGTTCCTGCAGATGCCAAAGTACTCTGTACATTTTTTCAGCTCTAGTTTTTTTTGTTGGCAGTCTCACAACTCAGAGATATGAAAACTCTTGCTGTCACTCCAAGGTTGCTTAATGGCTTCAGCTGAGCAAGTTGTGCAGAAATTCTTCAACTCTTACTCTCTCCCTACCACCCTCTCTTTTACTCCTCAACTCCCTATCTCTGGGGAATTGATAACCTCTATTTTAAATAAATATAAATTGGGCTTTATTACTTTTCATGTCATTTTGTATTTATTTCATTTGTGAATTGCCATCATTTCACATGCTTTGCATCATTTTGTTTTCTGGGTTATTTTCCAGGTACTTAAATGATATTCTTTATGCATCTGCCATTGGATCATACAGTTCCAATGACAGTCAGAATACCATGGAGAGATGTTTGGGTTTCCTGAGTGGCACTAGTGGGAAGGAACTCACCTGCAAATGCAGGAGACATGAAAGACCTCGGTTCGATCCCTGGGTTGGGAAGATCCCCTGGAGAATGACATGGAAACCCACTCCAGTACTCTTGCCTGGATAATCTCATGGACAGAGGAGCCTGGCAGGCTACAGTCCATGGGCTTGCAAAGACTCGGACATGACTGAAGCAGCTTAGCATGCCCACACACAGACAGGTACTTATTCTGAAGAAGAGACGGGAGACAAGGAAAGCTGTTCATACAGCGGTTGTCCTGGCATAGTCAAGAGGGCTTAGACCTGTCCTCCCTAGCCCCAGAGGATGTCAGTGGAGCCAGTGAGGGAAAGATGCATAGATGTAGGTCTGGTGTAAAGAATAAAGCTTCTGATTGTTAGATCTGTCCAACAGTATGCTGAGAACAGGAAGTTGTGCATATGAGTTCCCAGGAACTGGATATGTAACAGCCAAGACCAAAGAAGAGTTGAGCCCAGGAGGATCTAAGATCCAAATTGTGATATTCCGCACTTTAATTCATTATGGGAACCACAGGCAGAATATGTGTGCATGTACTATTCATAGACGTCATGAGGAAAATTGAGAAATTCTCACTAGAACTAATTAAACAGAGCAGGACCACATGGTCCTTCCCTGCTAGGTCCTCCATCTGCTTTTCGTCTGTGGAAAAACTTTAGCCAAAGAATAAGTTTAATCAGAGAAGTGAAAAAATACAGAAGCAAAGGAGAAGCAGTCAGACAGGACAAAACAATAATAGTTCAGTCAGTAAGCAAAGTCAATGACCTTTAGTTCCTTTTCAAGGGCTGTAGATAAAATTCTGAGCCATATCCTGCGCTCTGTTTCATAGAGACCGAAGCCCCCACCAGGTGCAAGAACTTGACTACACGGTGACCAGACTATAACCATGATGTAAGCTGCCACAATTCCAGGAATTGGCCTCCAGGAAATGGGAACAAATTGACCCTGGAACTGAAGGGGGGAGGGGTGTGTGTCAGCCTTTGAACACAAGTCCACACTTCCATTCAAAATAAAGCACTCTTTCCTTTCCACCTGCCTTGCCTCTTCAATGGGTTTTGAACAGAGAACAGATGGACCCCACTTTTGGGTGCACTAGGACCTCATGTGATGTGTTTCCAACCCTGGCTCTGTCCTGACTTGCAGCACAGGGGTTATGGGATGAGGGATTTAATGCTTCAGTGCTTGTTGTTAATTTGCAAGTGAAAAGGTGGGCCCTCCACGCCTCAGTCACTGAAAGAGTGAGACCTGAATCCTAGCCTTGGCTTTGTCTCACCTGTATAGGTCTCAGCTTTCACACAGGTAAAATAAGTTGGATTAGGAAATCTTCCTAGCAAGATCTTCCTGCTTCAATATTCTAGAGGAAAAAAATACTTCAAGACTATTGATTTAAAAGCAACAAATAAATGTGATGCACTTAAACTTATGAAGTACAAAAGTATAGCTTTTTCATCAATATATAGTAATTCTAACAATGACAAGAGATGTGATTACCTTTAGTACTGGGGGTAAGATGGCGGATAACACACAAGAAAATGCGAAGTTTTTTACTTGAGAAGCTCACTGCTTGGTGGAAAGGACAAGCTCAGAGTAGGTGATAATAATAAGCTAGCATCCTGAAGCACAAAGTAAGATTCAGGACTAAATAGAAAACAAGTGCTTTGAAAGATGTTTGACTTGTTCTGGGCACTCCAAAAAGAGAGAAAACAAAAATAAAAGAAAACCTCAATGCTGAGTCTTTCTCTTCACAGTTGCTAGGAATAAAGTTCAGCACACTGAGTCATCAAGACTTAAAATTCAATGGCAATAATACCTTCCTTCTTGTGGGGCAGAAAGCTCACAGTTAACCGTCATGACTTGTTAGGAAAACAGATCCCTGCTTGGTAAAGTTAATCCACTTTGAACATGATAAGGCATGAAGAAGTGGCACCCGGAGACTTCTCTCAGCTCTGTTCAAATGCAGCCCCGAGCCCCAGAGCCAGCCAGCATCTGTGCTGTTTGAACAAGACATACTTCTGCCCGTGATTAATACTGGCTTTAGAGTTCAGTTTGGAGAATCAGATAAACAGATATCAGTTTTCTGCTTTCCCTGTCTCCTGTCTTCTGATCCAATCCGCTCCTCCAGTGGTAAATGGCCTCTGTTCTTTCTGTGGGTGGGTTGAGCTTTAGACAAACATTGAAAGGCTCCCTTATTCGAAGATTTCAGCTTGGGATTGGTGTTTTCTGTCCCTGGAGGACACTGGGGCAATGAATTGCCTCATTGTTTTTAGAGGAGAGAATTCAGGGAGAAGTGTGGGTGTCTAACTGAACGACTGCAGTTTTCTGGAGCTGCCCGAATAGTGACGCTGCCCCAAGAAAAGAGGATTGGCTTGCCATCTAATTCAAAAAGGCTGTGAAAAATGCATAAACAAAGCTGGTATTTCACATGGGCAAAAGGTCACTAGTAAAAATCCCTGTGGCATTCAGATTCATTTCGATTTGATAATTTTTTGGTTTGAACACCAGTACTCTAAACCATTACTCTAAAATGAGTTAGGCATTAGAGAACTATTTAAAAGAGGGAAAAAAAGAAACAGTCCTATGCTTTTTTTTTTTTTATCATGATAGAGTCAGGCAGTTCTAGACTATCTGCACTGAAGGATGTATCTATTTATTCTATTTATACTGACTTTGTTTCAGAAATTAAGTGGCCAGGCTCTCAGTAAGAAGTCTATCCTAATTACAAACTCAAAGCAGGTTTGGTTTCTACGTGAAAAACTTATCCTACCTAAACTTGTATTCCTCTTGCTGAAATGTCAATGAAATGAAAATCCCAGGCAGCGCCAGGAGGGCTGTCACTATGTTCATAGAAGAGCAGGACTTACTCGACACCTCAGCAGGATGGATGCTTCAGCAGATGCCAGCTCTAAAGCTGACTGGCAAATACTCTTGGCACAAAGTTGGAACACCGTGGTACAGTTGGGGGTTAAGGCAGTGCCCTCACAGACCTTCGGATTACTCAAGCCGTGAAATCGAACAGAAAGACAAACCCAGTGTTTGTCCAGATCTTTCTCTGGTTAAACTCAGGAGAAATGAGCTCTACAAATTCAGCCTACTTCAGCACTATGAGTTGTGAGCCTTACTGAACTGACTGTAAGGTTATCTCTTTTATAAGAACTTGGATTCTTTAACCTATGGCTGGCATTTCAAGCCATGGGAACAAGTGTAAATACCAGGCAGGTTTTTTTTAATAAGTAACAGCATTTCTTCACTTTATTTCAATCAAAAAGCTCTCTTGATCCTAGAGCTCCCCAAAAATTCTTATCAAATTTATCAGTAGTCATTTGTAGAAAGTTATATTACTGGATGATCAGCTTTTTTTACTGGGTACCAGTCCTGTGATGGAGAAGGCAATGGCATCCCACTCCAGTACTCTTGCCTGGAAAATCCCATGTGCAGAGGAGCCTGGTGGGCTGCAGTCCATGGGGTCGCTAAGAGTCGGACAAAGAGTCGGATATGACTGAGCGTCTTCACTTTCACTTTTCACTTTCATGCATTGGAGAAGGAAATGGCAACCCATTCCAGTGGCAACCCACTCCAGTGTTCTTGCCTGGAGAATCCCAGGGACGGGGAAGCCTGGTGGCCTGCCATCTATGGGGTCGCACAGAGTCGGACGCGACTGAAGCGACTTAGCAGCAGCAGCAGCAGTCCCGTGGTACCCAGTAAATTGTCTCTGAAAATAACCTTGTAGAGACCCCAGGTCGTCAGTTACTCAATGGTGTCCTACTTTTTTCGACTTCACAGACTGTAGCCCGCCAGGCTCCTCTGTCCATGGGATTTCCCAGGCAAGAATATCAGAGTGGGTTGCCATTTCTTCCTCCAGGGGATCTTGCTGACAGGAGGGATTGAACCAGCATCTCCTCTATCTCCTGAATTGGCAGGCAGATTCTTTACCACTAAGCCACCTGGGAAGCCTCAGGGAAGTCCCCAATAGCTTTTACACTACTGTTTGCTGCCAATACACTTAAACTCAATAAGGGCAAAATCAAATTTATCTTAACTTCCTCAAGTAACTGGGGACATAGTGAAGTCTCAATAAATAAATTAATGGATTTTCAATGCATTTTTTTAAAAAGTGAATATAGTTATAAACAATTCTTAAATGCTTTCCAGGACTTTTTGGGTAGGAAATAAAATGGACTTTTGCATTTATTCATAGAAGGAAATACTACATTTGTGTGTTGATAGCTATTTAAAGGAATTAATAATAGGGTCATGTTTCTATCATCTTCTCAATATCATAGCTGTCTCTTCACTGTGAAATGCTTCTCTTGTTGAAAGAAAAAACTAACCCAAAGGAGTGTGGAAAGACGGGAGGCACGCGTGCTCAATCGTGTCCAACTCTTGGTGACCCTGTGGACTGTAGCCCACCAGACTCTTCCGTCCATGGAATTTTCCAGGCAAGAATACTGGAGAGGGTTGCCATTTCTTCCTCCAGGGGATCTTCCTGATCCAGGGCTTGAACCCACATCTCTTGCATCTCCTGCACTGGAAGGCAGATTCTTTACTGCTGGTAAGATAGTATTTGGAAATTTCATGTCCTTTTTTTTTTAATTCCTCCAAATTATTTATGTTGTTGCACATCTTCTCTCTGCTGGATCTGGGGAAAGGAGAAGACGGCACACATCAGCAGTAGATGGACCGGGAGCAGAGGCTGAGGCTTGCAGGGACAGCGGGATGTGAGACCTCAGGAGAAGCAAGAGAGGGCCAAAGAACAGTTGCAGGGACACCCCTTCCCTCAGCCTTGCTCCTATGAAGCTTCTCTTCTCACCAGCTACTGCCTTGCGAGAAGGAAGGCTGAAAATATGCCTAAGAACAATCTAGGGTCAGAAGGAAGCCCAGTCAAACTCCCAAAAGAAAACGTCCACGTGTTGTCTCTTACTCTTGATATGAGGCATCTAGTTTCCCCCATCTTTCCTCTTTTCAACACTTCCTACATTTCTCTCTTTCCATCACTCTACTTCCATTTCTAGCTATCTCTCACTTTTTATAAATGAAAAAAAAATTGAGAGCTTCAATCCTTTTTGATCTTACCTTCTAGCCTCAAGTGAACTGTCTTGAAAAACATTGACTGGTCATAAAAATCAAGGATTGAAAAAAGAAAGAATTAAGATGAAATGTGGATAATGTATAGAATTTAATTTGAGTAATAATTTTTCTCTGTGCCCACGCAGAGTAATTTCTTTTATCAGTATGTAATATAACTTAATTACAACTATTGGTAAATAGATGGTAGCAGCATTTTGACTAATTTTACTCTATGAAACTCGGGGAAGAAAGTAAAACTCATGCATTTTGGCATTCTAAATTAAAATTTCTCAGTGAGGTAATTTACCACATGGTCAGTAAAGGAATAGCCCCCTTCCTCCTAACTATACTAAATTTCCAAAGCCATCTATGACCTTAGTATTTTGAACAACTCTTGTAGAATTTCCTAAAAACTTCTTAAAGAGGATCTGAAAACACTACATTGATATAAATGCATAAGAAAAACTAAATGTCACCCTGATCACCATGTCCAGGAAAATATACATATTTATAGAATGTCTTTTTTCATTTTTTTGCTGTATTCCATCCCGTTGCATGGATGTGCATGTATAATATACAATCACGTAACTAAACAAAATTATGAAATTGCGTATCTTCGGGAACAGACATGAGGCCTTAACATGTATACAACTCCTCAGCATCCATGTATATATTTGTCCTGAAGTAAATGAAATGGGCCTCTGATGGCATCAGGTTTATAACAGCAACAACTGCAACATGGGTCCTTGAGAATTCAACCACCCAGGCCTGCCTAGAGGAGTCTCATAGGGGTAAACTCGAGAAGAGACCGCAGAGGATGACAACACAAATATTGCCAGAACAAGAGTAATGTTGTATTGTGTGTTTAAAATCCTGATTTACCAATGAAACATGGCTTTTGCCTATAACAGCAAAGATGGGAATTATGATTCGGGGGAGTTCATGCTGTCTGAAAATTAGATAATAATGGGGAAATGTAAGCTTTTGTAATTAATCTTCTCTGTTCTAATATGTTTTTTATCTGTAGAATACTATCTTCTTTGTTTTGTTATTGAAACAGGGTTTATGTACAATGTTGTATTAGTTTCAGGTATACATACATACACACACACACACACATATATATACATATATTCTTTTTGAGATGTTTCTCCCTTATAGGTTATTACAATGTATTGAATATAGTTCCCTGTGCTATAAAGTAGGTCCTTGTTGGTTATTTTATATATAGTACTGTGCATATATAATCCCAAGCTCCCTCTTTCCCCTCTGGTAAGTTTGTTTTCTGTGTCTGTGAGTCTATTTTGTAAGTAAGTTCACTTGTAAGTACTGACACATTTTTTACGTAAGACTCTAAAGCTTTCAGCTCATCTTGGAGAGAAAAATTAGTCCCATGGTCACTATCACTTCCAAATAAATCTCTTTCATCTGTAAAGCTAGATTTGGAAGGTTTACAAAAGGCTGACTTCCCTGGGCTGTTCCCAGAACCTCTACTTCCGGACGGCTGAAAAACGCAACAGCCCGTCTTGTGATACTCTAGCTCCTTCACTCTGACCAGCAGCCAGAAACTGGGGGTGGAAAAATTAATTAACATCAACAGAAATATTTTCAGTGCTTATAAAATGCAAGGTTCAAGCTAACCAAAAATGCGGGTCTCAGATGAGATGTCAGAAGTAAGCATTACACACAGGGAAAACACGCTCCGACATAAACCACAGCAGGATCCTCTATAACCCACCTCCCAGAATACTGTAAATAAAAGCAAAAACAAACAAATGGGACCTAATTAAAATTAAAAGCTTCTGCACAACAAAGGAAATTATAAGCAAGGTGAAAAGACAGCCTTCAGAATGGGAGCAAATAATAACCAATGAAGCATCAGACAAAGAATTAATCTCAAAAATATACAAGCAACTCCTGAAGCTCAATTCCAGAAAAATAAAAGACCCAATCAAAAAGTGGGCCAAAGAACTAAACAGACATTTCTCTAAGGAAGACATACAGATGGCTAACAAACACATGAAAAGATGCTCAACATCACTCATTATCAGAGAAATGCAAATCAAAACCACAATGAGGTACCATTACATGCCAGTCAGGATGGCTGCTATCCAAAAGTCTACAAGCAATAAATGCTGGAGAGGGTGTGGAGAAAAGGGAACCCTCTTACACTGTTGGTGGGAATGCAAACTAGTACAGCCACTATGGAAAACAGTGTGGAGATTCCTTAAAAAACTGGAAATAGAACTGACATATGACCCAGCAATCCCACTTCTGGGCATACACACTGAGGAAACCAGAATTGAAAGAGACTCATGTACCCCAATGTTCATCGCAGCACTGTTTATAATAGCCAGGACATAGAAGCAACCTAGATGCTGATCAGCAGACGAATGGATAAGCAAGCTGTGGTACATATACACCATGGAATATTACTCAGCCATTAAAAAGAATTCATTTGAATCAGTTCTAATGAGATGGATGAAACTGGAGCCCATTATACAGAGGGAAGTAAGCCAGAAAGATAAAGAACATTACAGCATACTAACACATATATATGGAATTTTAAAAGATGGTAATGATAACCCTATATGCAAAACAGAAAAAGACACAGATGTATTGAACAGTCTTTTGGACTCTGTGGGAGAAGACGAGGGTGAGATGATATGGGAGAATGGCACTGAAACATGTATATTATCATATGTGAAACGAATCGCCAGTCTAGGTTCAGTGCATGAGACAGGGTGCTCAGGGCTGGTGCACTGGGATGACCCTGAGGGAAGGGATGGGGAGGGAGGAGGGAGGGGGGTTCAGGATGGGGAACACACGTCCACCCATGGCGGAATCAAGTCAATGTGTGGCAAAACCAATACAATGCTGTAAAGTAAAATAAATAAATTAATTAATTAAAAAAAAAGAAGTAAGCGTTACAAATATCTTGCATAGTGACGGCGGAATCTCTTTCTAGAGGTTAATAGGCTTAGTGCAATTATTACTAACAAGCAGTATCATTAATGCATGATATTAATAGATGCATAAAGAAACAAAAGTAAAGAGCCTTTACTAACAATATTTTTACCCATAGAATCCTGACCTACATTTTTACTAACCAACACCAAGGGGAACATGCTGTCTTGGGGCTCAGCAACATAGCTGATCTTGCTGTGTGAGATGAAGAGCTTAAAACATTCACCTGCAACTGACATAGTGAAAGAAGATGGGAGAGGGTGTAAGAAAGATCGGGTCACAAGTGGTTGCAGGCTAAAGGGGTCCAGAGTTGGAATGGGTCTTGCGGAACTTCATCCATCCATTCGTAGACATTTGCCATTTTGAATACTGCTTTGTGCAAGGAGAAGTAACAGAAAAAAGGAGACACCTGCTCTTGTACATAAAAATCAAATACCTGGCTAACTCCTGTACCAGCTGTCTGTCTCTTGCTCTAAACTCTTCTATTCAAAAAATATTTTACTAAGATGCTTAACAATTCTGCTTTATATATCGACATATTGATATAATATTTAATTGTGTTGCAGTTACCTATCTTTTAATGACTAAACTCTATTTTTATTAGGTCTTCCCTGATGGCTTAGTCAGTGAAGAGTCTGCCTGCAATGCTGGAGACCTGGGTTCAATCCCTGGGTCGGAAAGATCCCCTGAAGAAGGAAATGGCAACCCACTCCAGTATTCTTGCCTGGAGAATTCCATGGACAGAGGAGCCTGGCGGGCTACAATCCGTGGGGTCACAAAGAGTCAGACGTGACTGAGTGACTAGCACTTTCACTTTCTATTTTTATTAAATTCGTTTTCTATCCTAACTTGCTTTGACTGCTATTTTTATGTTCAAGTATTTTAAAATATATTACACATATGGAAGTGTAAAGTGTTAGTTGCTCAAATTCTACCCCTAAAAAACCCTGAGTGAATAAAAAATAAGACCTAAAGAACTAGTACATTTCTTTAAAATAAAGAGACTATTTCTGCATGTGCAAAATAATATTATCACATTTAACAAATGTCACAACGCCCTTGTATTAGCCAATATAAAATCTATATTCAAATTTCCTCATTTGACATTAAAATGTTCTTTGCAGCCAGCTGTCTTTTTAAATCTAAACCTTAAAACCCCCAGCAGATCAATGCCTCCCATCACATACACACACGCACATACACACACACACACAGGCACACACACACACATGCACACTTCTATGAATGTTTAAGTCCCTGTCTTTCTTCAGACTATAGAAGTGAGTTGATACTTGGAACTTCCTCCCTCCCTTGTCAGCCTTCCTGGGGTCATCCTCCCCCTGACCCAGCGCTTCCTCCTCGGCCTCCCCAGGACAGCACAGAAGATGCAGGTGGTCAGTCTTGTCATTAAAAACACGTTTCTGAACACACTGTTCCAGAGAAGTTCTTTCTGCTCCAAACCCATTTTAGGACTTGGACCACTTTAGCTATTCTAACAGCTCTCAAAGAAGCGCTTGTACAATTCAGAAGAAAACTTCCCTTGATTTCTGGCCGAAATTCTGTCCTCAAGGAAGCACACAGGAAGGACAAGCAGCTCCGGCTAGTATTGGCGCAGACGAGAGGGCAGGGCGGCTGTCCTCAGAAAGCCCGGGCCTGCCTCAGGCTGACCCTCGGTGAGCCCTCCTGGTCTCCAGAGCGCACCACAGATAAAGTTGGCAGGCGTCAATCTTTCCAGCCACTGAGAATATCAACGTGAAAGCTGAAATCACGTGGTCAAGAAGGACAGTCTCTCTCTCTCTCACACACACACACACACACACACACACACACACACTTTCTGAGGGAGATGTGGGTCCCAACACCCACAGACACTCTCAAGAACCAAAAATTTGATGGGTGGTGGGGACTGTGGAACATTTTCTCATTTTCTTTCTCCACTTACCAGAAGATGTCTTGTGGAACGATTTCACCATAAGAAGCAGTCTTTATATTTTTATTTTACCTAACGCTATTTTTGTTATTGTTGTTTAGTCACGTTTGACTTGCCATGTTTGACTCTTTGGGCCCCCATGAACTGTAGCCCACCAGGCTCCTCTGTCCGTGGGATTCTCTAGGCTAGAACACCGGAGTGGACCACGGATTGAACCCAGGTCTCCTGCATTGGCAGATGGATTCTTTCCCGCTGAGCCACCGGGGAAGCCCAGCTAGCCCTATCAGCAACCGCTTAATTCACAGGATCCAACCCGAAATCTTTTTGCCTTTCAGAAAGTGAGACAGAGCGAGCTTCTCCAGGAGCTCATTCGGGGGCAGTTATGCTCTACTAAGGGAGGTGGAGTGTTGGTAGATGGGGAGGCAAGGAGCAGGGGAGGGAAGGGGAGTGGTTATAATGCCAGAAGGGAATCCTTCACTGACTCAGGGCTATCTGAACATTAGAGCAGGATCCCTATGGAGACATATTCCAAACATTCTATGTTTTCAAGTCACTAGGCTTTCTAAACACTTCCTGAAGCAATGCCATTTTTCAGAACTCCTTTCTCTTGTAGATATGCTCTTTCATGTCAATGTCGGCCTCATTCCCAAGGTGAGGGGCTGACAGTGGTGTTCTATAGGATAGTAAAGGGCGTTAGCAAGTTAAGAGCCCCCTCTAGCCTATGGGCCCAGCACATTTGTGCAAAGCAGAAAGAGGAGCTTCCTTTGGCAAGATGAATTAAAAAAAAAAAAACAATGACCCCTCTGGGCACATGCAGCTCCTCCCGAGAAGTGGCTGGGCAACAGGAGCCCCTGCACACAAAGGCAAAGGCCCCTCTTCTTGGCAGAAGGACCCCACCTTGCGGGACTGCTGAACCAGATGGGGCAGCGTCTCAGCCCCAACCCTCCTCGTGGCTTGAGGGCTCCACGTGGCCCACACAGTCTTGCCTGGCTGTCCTACCCCCTGGTTCCTAACCAAATCCCTGAAGGTGCTGGCCTCTGTATAAATTTGCACTTTAACATGCTGTTCAATTATCTCTTTAGGTACTTTCATAGCATCTTTAGAGCATTTTCGTTGCCATTAGCATTTGGTGCTAATGGTAAAGAACCAGCCTGCCAGTGAAGGAGATGTAAGAAATGCAGGTTTGATCCCTAGGTCAGGAAGATCTCCTAGAAGAGGACGTGGCAGCCCACCCCAGTATTCTCGCCTGGAGAATCCCATGAATAGAAGATCCTGGTGGGCTACAGTCCATGGGATTGCAAAGAATCAGACACAACTGAAGCAACTTTGCACGCACGTCCATGGCCTTATCTGCCTGAAGCTTCAAAAGTATTCACCAAAACAAGAAAAATGGAAAGAAAATGAGATCCTAGGTGGGGAAGCAAGAAGGTTGGAGGAGAGGAGCCCTCTGCACTCGTTACAGGAGAAAGTGGAAAATGTTCACACTTCTGCTCCAGTCAAAGACCCTGAGACAGATGATACTTTATAGGTACAAGTCATCTCAGAAACACAACTCTGTTAGTACATGTGTTTCTGAGGTGAACATCAATAATACAAACTGCACCTCCGAAGACCTGGCTAATAAAATGCGCCTGTAAGCACTGCACAGATCCAGCCTCATACCTGAAAACATCCCTTTCACACATTTTGTATCTAAAATATAAATGCATTGTTTGTCCCTGACTCATATGTTAACTCATCATGACTTTAAGAAAGCGGACATTCATATAAAATAGATAACTGATGAGAACCTACTGTATAGCACAGGGAACTCAACTCAATTTTCTGCGGTGACCTAAATGGCAAAGAAATCCAGAGAAGAGGGGATATATGTACACATGGTTTCCCAGGTGTCTCTAGTCATAAAAAATCCACCTGACAATGCAGCTCCCCCCGGAGAAGGAAATGGCAACTCACCCCGGTGTTCTTGCCTGGAGAATTCCATGGATGGAGGAGCCTGGAGGGCTACAGTCCAAGGGGTTGCAAAGAGTTGGACATGACTGAGCATGCATACACACACACATACACACACACACACAAGTGTATACATATGTCTGATTCACTTTGTTGTACAATAGAAATTAAAACAACATTGTAAAGCAACTATATTCCAACAAAAATTTTAAGAAAAAAGAGTAAAACAAAAAGTAGATGTTAAGTCTTTCAGTCTTTTATTATACTAATTCTATCTTATTATATTATACTATATTATATTATACTATACTATGTTTTTAATTATACTATAATTATACTATATTATACTATATTATTATATTATACTCTTTTATTATATAATAGAAGATCCATTTGATATGTTCAAATCTAATTCTCTGGTAGGTAGAACCAACCTAACTTTAAATCTCCTCTCTCTTATTTTTTAATGGAGATGATTATATAAGGATTATTTATATTCCAGCCTGTAAAATTATAACCAACACACTGTAATCACTTCAAACTGGCAAAAAATGTTTAAATCATTTGCACAATGACATGAGACAAGGAAATAATCCTTGTAGGAAAAAAAAATGTTAACAATTGAAATCGTGTATTATCCTGTACCTTTGGGAGATTTTCTGAGAAGTTTCAGAGAAGGGAAGTTGTTTTGATGAAATTGTGTGCTAAATAGCTTCAGTAGTATCCAACTCTTTGCAACCCCTTGGACTGTAGCTCACCAGTCTCCTCTGCCCATAGGATTCTCCAAGCATACTGTATTCTCCAAGAATACTGGAGTGGTTTCCATGCCCTCCTCCAGGAGATCTTCCAGATCCAGGGTTGAATCCATGTCTCTTAATATCTTCTGCATTGGCAGGCGGGTTCTTTACCACGAGAACCATCTGGGAAGCCCTTAGTGAAATTGACCCCCACCAAAAATCTAACCTCAAACCTTTCTTAATACAGAAATGAAAAACCACCAAAAATCTAACCTCAAAACTTTCGTAATACATAAATGAAAAATCCTGTATCTTCATTCCTTTTTTATGTCTTAAATCTAGTGCCTGGTGCTAATGCTAAGGACACAAATACACAGTTACTGAGTCAGGGAAATAAAAGTTTATTTCCTAAGTCTAACTCAAGAATTTCACTGCTTGAAGCCCGCATTATTTGGACTCTTAAGTCCCAAGTCCATTGTATTATAATGTACCTTTCTGTACTTTGGGGTACAAGGGGCTGAGAATAGCAGGAAGAAACTCAAAACCCATTAAAGTTCCCCAATTATTGGGTACGACTTTCCCCTGTCTACAGTGATACCCTAAACCACCCTGACTACTTATCTGATGGTGATGATTCCAAGGAGCTGTGGGCATTTAAGGATAAAATGCCACCTATGACAAACCCTGCCTCAGGATTTGAGAAACTCCAATATCTACAGGGACCAGATAGAAGTATGAGTGAAGCCAAGGGAGTATTTGCACATTAAATATGCACAAGTCTTTTATGTTTTCCCAGGGAAATACATTCTCCATTTTTCTCAAAATATAAGGTGGTGTTGGCATGGCCTGGCATTTGTCTCTTCATGATTGACGGTGACGTGAGCAGCTGAGAAATATTTCTAGTGCTGTGTGTTTAGTCACTCAGTCGTGTCCGACTCTTTGCGACCCTATGGACGGTAGCCTGCCAGGCTCCTCTGTCCATGGAATTCTCCAGGCAAGAATACTGGAGTGGGGAACTGTTCCCTTCTCTTTTCAAGGGGAATATGGTACCTCATATTTTTAGGTAAAATCCCCCAATACTAAAATGCTAGCTGAATCTTTTTAAAACTGGGCAAATCAAGGAAAACACCCAAGGCTTTTCTTTTTGAAACCTGTGGTCCATACCATGCATCTCAGATTAAAGGGATTCCAGATAGTCTTGGAATTTTTGAGGGCCTAGAAATCAGTGAGCAATGTGCATCCCAGTGTAGAAGAATTTGCTTTTATGTATGATGCAAAGCAGATCACATTTTAATCTCCTGCCTGTTAAAGGGGTGGAGTCACCCCTCCCAAGTGTCTGTGATTCTCTAAATTAGGGTTTGCAGCTTTATTTCAGCATTTGACATCTATGCCCTGAACTTGGGGAGGACATGCCCTGTTTTGGCCGTGTGCTTCCATTTTGGATACGCACTTCTATCTACAGATCACATGGTGAGGAAATTCCTTAGCGTTTCTCCACTGGATCATGAATTCTGTCTACGCTGGCAATAATTGCTACCTGAGCTCCTAGAAAACAGAGTAGGTGCCTTAAGGACTACACGCATTTTCAAATGGGTTAGGTGCCCAGTAAGACCTTTTGGAGGCCAAGATCACAAACCATTGATTTCCCACGTGCACCTTCATGCTCTCTGTTTCCAGCACATAAAATACTCCTGACGAGCATCCACAATTTTATTAGCTTAAGCTTCAGGCATAAATCCATTCCCTGTCTCCCTCCTTTAAGAGATGGGCTAGTTACCTTGGGAAAACCCATTGTCCCCTGAACAGGAGGCCTAGATTCTAGAGGAGGCTGCTCCAAGCATTCATGGATTCTCATTGTTTCTTCCATGAAACAAACTTCTCTAGACTTCACTTAACTGCCTCAGGTGTTAGAGCAAAGAGAAATGAAATAGCTTAAACAGAAAATGTTTCTTCCTTAAGTCTTGCTTGGCTTGGTCCAAGTTGGACATTGAATTCCTCTTCCTTTGAGGCACATTTCTTTGGTCTTATTTGGCCTTCCCAGGATAGGCACATCTCTAAAGTAGCATATCTCACAAATTGCAGTTTTGGAACACGTGCAAACTCTTCTTTATCTCTCTCACTCTTTCCCTCTACCTCCCCACTCCCTCTTTTGCTTCCATATGGCATATCTCTGAACTGCCCAGAATAAAATAACAGTAATTCTTTTTTGTAACAAAAAAAAAAAAAAAGGAATATGATTGCTTTACAAAGTTGGGTTAGTTCCTGTTTATACAATGAAATAAATCAGCCATATGTATACATACATCCCCTCCTTCTTGGACCTCCCTTTCAAGAGATGGGGGGGGACCCCACCCCCCCATCTAGGTCATTACAGAGCATCGAGCTGAGCTTCCTGTACTTTATAGCAGGTTCCCACTAGCTGCCTATTTTACACATGGCAGTGTGTATATGTCAATCCCAATCTACCAGTTTATCCCAACCCCCCCTCCCCTCCACTGTATCCACACATCCTTCCTCCATGTCTGCACCTCTCTTCCTGCCCTGTAAAGAGGTCCATCTGTACCACTTTTCTAGATTTCACAAACATGTGTTAATCTAATGTCACTGGTTTATCCTAAATCACACAAGCTCAGAGATTAAACTAACAGTGTTCAACTTTCTGTCACCTTTAGCCAATATAAGACTTCTCCGTACAGCGTGCTGCGATTCATGGGGTCGCAAGGAGTGGGACACGACTGAGTGACTGAACTGAGCTGTACCTACCAAGGTAGACATCAGTTTCAGTTAAAAACTAATCCCAAAGTTTCAACCTTTTACGCCAAAATTCAATATAGACGATTTAAATCTGAACTCTCTTTTTCAGTGATCTATTTCCCATTTCCTTTAAGGATTAGTCTCCAAGTTCCAAAGAGAATTCTTCATTGTATAAGCTGATCTTGGGGAAGACAAATCAAAGTAACACAGAAATAAGCCCCACCATGTTATGCCTTTATTGAAAGTACTGGCATTTGACATCAGTCCTGCACATATTGGACTTTTGATAAGTCTTAAAGATACTCTTTACACATATGATTCCTATCTAGAAAGGAAGGGGCCGATAGGCCTGATTCAGAGCCATTGTTTACATGCAGGTCCAGAGATTTCCTAAGGGTTGTCAGGCGAGGACATTTAGCTCTCTGCAGAAGGAGGGGCCCCCAGGCTTGTCTGAGTGAGAACATCTGGGCTGGAGGCAGGAACAAGCTACTCCAGGGGTGCTCCCAATCTGTCACTGGACAGGAAGTGAAGGCAGGTGCAAGAATACAGCACTTACTGTTTGATACACAGATGCTGGCCCCTCCCCCGTGGGAAGCTGCTCCCTGATGTCAGAGGAAGAGGAGCAGCTCCTGCAGACCTCAACCTTTACATGATTCCCCAACACGACTCATCAGCAAGTCTTCCTCTGCCAGACAGACCTGGTTTCATGGTGACCTCGTCGGTCAATCCTTTGGTTAATCAGAAAACAGTTAAGCCATTTGTACTGATGGAGCAGGCATCGTGCCAGCTGAAACATTCTTACACAACCCAACCGCTTGGGATGATTTGTACATCTTGGAAGCAGGCACAATAAGCCGCTTAAGATACTTGGAGCTGAGAAATGAAAACAAAGGATGTGGTCTCTCTGTGGCTCCCTGACCTCAGGGATCTGTGTGGTTTCCACGATTATAAATTATCCTAAAAGAAATTGAGTTTTAGGTGGGGAGACATGATTCTCAGCAGCAGGATTCCAATGAGTAAATTGCCAGGCCCAAAGGTCAGAGAGTCACTCTGGTCATGTTCCTTTTTAAATGTCGTTGTTGTTAACGGTTCTTCTTCCTTCTGTAAGTCACCTTTTGGTTTGGCAAAGATGAGCTGCAGACTGTTGACTCTCAAGGAAGTGAGATCTGGGTCTCCCAGCTGTGTTGCTGTAAACGATTCAAGGAGAGCACAAGTGACCTCCACGGGCAGATTTCGGCTTAGTTCACTCTCCTCTCCCCACAGGGTGGGTCCAGCTGAAAGGACTCTTTCTGCTTTGGCTGATAAGAAAGTGTGCTTCCTGTTTCTCTGAGGGCAAGAAACTTTAGTTCAGCAGCATCTGAGAACCGTGGTGCTTCCCCCACTGATCTGAATCTCTTGCTCTGCTTTTTTTTTGAAGTCTGTCTTTGGCTAAAGAGCTCCTCTTTGTGTGTGCTTGCTAAGTCGCTCTGTTGTGTCAGACTCTTTGTGACTCTTGGTAGCCCACCAGGCTCCTCTGTCCATGGGATTCTCCAGGCAAGAATACTGGAGTGGGTGGCCATGCCCTCCTCCAGGAGATCTTCCTAACGCAGGGACTGAACCCAGGTCTCCTGCATTGCAGGCAGATTCTTTACCATCTGAGCCACCAGGGGACTGCCAGTCTCACCAGAGAGAAGAGGAAGGGACCTGCCTGAGGAGGGCCGTCTGTCCTTCCCCTCCGACACCAAGCTAAATATCCCTTCAAAATATCAGAACTAATAAGCTTGTTGCTTTCCACCTAACTCTAGATTACTATCTTACTGTTTTTACAGCAACACACATTTGCCACAAAGCTAGTGTATCAATACGTATAATCTATGCTTCTTATGATAATCATGTCACTTTTTTCCTATGTCCAGCATTGAATTTCTTTCTCAGGCATAGAGCATCCTCTTGATGAGTGTGGGTGGGAAGCAGACACCTCCTTTCAGAAAAGAACCTGAAAAATTATTTCTTCAGTTTGTTCGTTGAAGCCGGGGCACAGGGGTGTGCCAATGAGATGCTGACTGGGGGAATAAAACAATATATTCATCAGGCTAGGGTGGCAAGCCCTGAAGTCAGCATCCAACATGGTGAATACCAGTGGGATAGCCTCTGAGTGTGTGCCTAGAAATGGCTGCATCAGTGTTTACTTGAGACCTGTTCTGCTAGGCTTGATGTTGGACAGTGGATAGTAGAGCCTTCTTAGCAAAAGCCTTCAAGCCTGTACCCATGTACGCTCAGTCGCTTAGTCGTGTCTGACTCTTTGTGACCCTATAGACTATAGCCCACAGTCTCCTCTGTCCATGGAATTTTTCAGGCAAGAATCGTGAAGTCAGTGGCCATTTCCTTCTCCAGGGGATCTTCCCAACCCAGGGATTGAACCTGCATCTCCTTTATTGGCAGGCAGATTCTTTACCACTGAGCCACCTGGGAAGCCAACTCGGGGATAAGTCTATCTCTGCTTAAATAAACCAGATTAATTTCTATTGCTTACAACTAAAAATCCTGACTGCGTCACAGTATTAGCACTTTCCCAGCTTTTATTGTTCTCTCTCATCTCCCTTCCTCTCCTCTCCTCTTTCACTCCCTCACCTTCTTTGGCCTCTCTTTTTTCCTCATTCCTTCCCCTCCCGCCCCCTCCTCTTCTCCTCCTTCACTCCTTCGCTCCCCCATTTCCCTCCCTCTCCCCTTCCTCTCTGTAACTGGGAAGAGCAAACTTTGACTCCAAGTTGGATCTGTTTCTTTAACTTTTGCTTTCAGTTGCTTTTGTTATTATAATCACTAAAAGGATGCTGTCTATAGCTGTGAAGGTACACAATGGCCTGCTGCAAGGAACCCTGCCCCTCTGTCTGAACCTTAAACTAAAGTGCCTTTGTTCAGCCCGAAGGGAGACATTCTAACCCTGCCCACCTGTGAATGGCTTCAGAGGAGAAGAAATTAACACATCCCACCTGGACTGTGAAGAAAGCTGAGCGCCCGAAAAATTGATGCTGTTGAACTGTGGTGTTGGAGAAGACTCTTGAGAGTCCCTTGGACTGCAAGGAGATCCAACCAGTCCATCCTAAAGGAGATCAGTCCTGGGTGTTCATTGGAAGGACTGATGCTGAAGCTGAAACTCCAATACTTTGGCCACCTCATGCGAAGAGTTGACTCATTGGAAAAGACCCTGATGCTGGGAGGGATTGGGGGCAGGAGGAGAAGGGGACGACAGAGGATGAGATGGCTGGATGGCATCACCGACTCGATGGGCATGAGTTTGAGTAAACTCCGGGAGTTTGTGATGGACAGGGAGGCCTGGCGTGCTGCAATTCATGGGGTCGCAAAGAGCCGGCCACGACTGAGCGACAGAACTGAACTGAACTGAACTGAACCCCACCTGCTGAAGGCCTAGTGAGGAGATAATTTGCAAGATTTATGGCCCTTTTACTTTACTTCCTCATCGCCTCCCCTTCTCTGTTCTATAAAAGAAACAGACATCCAGACCCTGAAAGGATGATACCCTAGGGCACTATCCCACTCTCTTCCCAGTCTGCCAGTTCTCAGAATAAGGTCACCATTCCCTGACTCAACACCCCATCGCCCTGATTATTGGCCTGCCAATCGAGCTCCGATTTGGCAGCACCGCCCCTTCCTTCCCCCTTCCCTCGCTTCTTCTCACCTTTCATCCCTCTCTCTTCTCTTATCTTCTCCTGTGCCTGTCTCCTTCTTTCCATCCCTTACTTCCACTGCTTTCTCCTCTGTCACTATTTGGCTCTGATCTTCAAGTCATTATGAACAGTCCTATCTTGAAACTAGCAGAACTGAAAAGAAATGCTCCATTCCCATTTTGGAGCTGCCAAAACCAAGACCTAACAGGTTTAGACAAACCGTTCCAGTCAAACAGCTAAAATTTAGAATGTGCATGCATGCAAAGTCACTTCAGTCATGTCCAACTCTGTGCAACCTATGAACTGTAGCCTGCCAGGCTCCTCTGACCAGGGGATTCTCCAGGCAAGAATGCTGGAGTGGATTTCCATGCCCTCCTCCAGAGGATCTCCCCAACCCACATCTATTCCATCTAACCTGCATTGGCAGGCAAGCTCTTTACCACGAGCTCCACCTGGGAAGACCTCCTGTTAGGGGGAGCACACTGATTGAAACCGCCCACCCTGCCCAGGCACCATAGTAACCTTTCCCATGAGTTGTTTTATGACAGGAGATCCTGGTAAGGAATATGGAACTAATAAGCCACCACCAACCGGAAGAGTTTGGGAAAGGTCGAAAGGAAACACCGCGTGTCCGTCCACTTCCAAGAATCCCTCTCGCTAGCATCCATCTTGGCTGAGCGATGCCTGCGTGCCACCATAAAGGACTCTGAATTAGAATGATTGGCCAAAGACCACCCGGAAACTAATCCCATCACCATAAAACCCGAGGCTGTGAGCCACGCGGGAGAGCAGTTCTCCTGGGTTCCCTTACCTACTGCTCTCCCCCTGGGTGCCCTTTCTCAATAAAATCTCTTGCTTTGTCAGCACATGTGTCTCCTCAGATAATTCACTTCCGAGTGTTAGACAAGAGCCCAGTTTCGGGCCCTGGAAGGGGTCCCCCTTCCTGCAACACTCCTACTGATCAAACGCTCCTAGGACTGTGCTATCATATTGTCTAAAAAGTACATTTGATATGTTTCATGAAGACGAATGGGCATTTAATTCCACAGATACAAGGGAATAAAGAAAAACATTTAGTAAAATGCAGCTCACAAAATAATACCTATTTCTGCATCTTTTCCATTGTCTTTGAGTCAGAATACAGTAGATGGATGTGTATTTGCTTCTAGTTCATGTTTATTTATTAGAGAAGGAAATGGCAACCCACTCCAGTGTTCTTGCCTGGAGAGTCCCAGGGACGGAGGAGCTGACAGGCCGCTGTCTATGGGGTCTCACAAAGTCAGACACGACTGAAGCAGCTTAGCAGCAGCAGCAGCAGCATGTTTATTTGGTAACTTGCGTGGTTATGTGGTCATGTGAAAAAAGTTGGGGTGCAGACCAGGAAAATCACCTCTGTAGGTCCAGGAAATTAAGGGTATCCATTATCTCTATTAGTATTATAAACTGGGAAAAACCATTTGATAGTTTGCATAAACACTTACAGTGCTCTTTCCAAAAGTTAGTTTTGTCATGCTCTGCTTTAAAATCACCTTGTGGTTTCCTGTTGCACTTGAAAGAGAATCCAAACTCTAAGTGGAATGACCATGTATCTGGGACAGCACTCTGGGACACTTGTGAGATGAAAGGGGTCCCAGGCCCATTAGTCACGGGAGCAGGACAGCAGTCACGAACTGAGGCCGTATGCCAGCAAGCCGAGATGCATGATTACTCTACCCGCAGGAACGTTACTTTCTTCCGAATCTCACTGTGGCGTCACTAGTCTCCTAATCTCACAGCTCGGTTTGCTTCTGGCATACTGGCTTCCTTTCTTTTTCTTCTTTTGCTCTTGGCTTTTTTAAATGCTGCTAAAGCCTTTGACTTTTCCAATAAGGTGGCCAAACTATTGGAGTTTCAGCTTCAGCATCAGTCCTTCCAATGAACACCCAAGACTGATCTCCTTCAAGATGGACTGGCTGGATCTCCTTGCAGTCCAAGGGACTCTCAAGAGTCTTCTCCGACACCACAGTTCAAAAGCATCAATTTTTCAGGGCTCAGCTTTCTTCACAGTCCAACTCTCACATCCATACATGACCACTGGAAAAAACATAGCCTTGACCAGACAGACCTTTGTTGGCAAAGTAATGTCTCTGCTCATTGGAAAAGACCCTGATGCTGGGAGGGATTGGGGGCAGGAGGAGAAGGTGACAACAGAGGATGAGATGGCTGGATGGCATCATCGACTCGATGGGCATGAGTTTGATTAAACTCCGGGAGTTTGTGATGGACAGGGAGGCCTGGCGTGCTGCGATTCATGGGGTCACAAAGAGTCGGACATGACTGAGCGACTGAACTGAACTGAACTGAACTGAAAGCCTTTGACTATGTAGGTCACAACAAACTGTGGAAAATTCTTAAAGAGACGGGAATACCAGAACACTTAACCTGTCTTCTAAGAAACCTGTATACAAGTCAAGAAGCCACAGTTAGAACTTTACATGGAACAACTGACTGGTTCAGAATTGGGAAAGAAGTATGTCAAGCCAGTATATTATCACCCTGTTTATTTAACTTATATGCAGCATGTGTGCATGCTAAGTCACTTCAGTCATGTTGGACTCTCTGCAACCCTGTGAACTGTAGCCCACCAGGTTCCTCTGTCCATGGGATTCTCCAGGCAAGAACACTGGAGTGGGTTGTCATGCCCTTCTCCAGGGGATTTTCCTGACCCGGGGATCGAACCCAGGTCTACTGCATTGTAGGCAGATTCTTAATCGTCTCTGCTACTATGTGAAATGCGAGGCTAGATGAAGTACAAGCTGGAATCAAGATTGTCAGGAGAAATGTTAACAACCACAGATATGCAGATGATACCACTCTAATGGCAGAAAGTGAATAGGAACTAAACAGCCTCTTGATGAGGGTGAAAGAAGAGATTGAAAAAGCTGGCTTAAAAGGCTGATTCATATCAATGTATGACAAAACCCACTGAAATGTTGTGAAGTAATTAGCCTCCAACTAATAAAAAAAATAAAAAAATTTAAAAAAAAGTCAACATTCAAAAAATGAAGATCATGGCATCCTGTCCCATCACTTCATGGCAAATAGAAGGGGAAAACATGGAGGCAGTGATAGATTTTATTTTCTTGGGCTCCAGAATCACTGTAGACGGTGATTGCAGTCATGAAATTAAAAGATGCTTGCTCCTTGGAAGGAAAGCTATGACAAACCTAGATAGCGTATTAAAAAGCAAAGACATCACTTTGCCAGCCAACATCCATATAGTCAAATCTTTGATTTTTCCAATAGTCTTGTATGGATGTGATAGTTGGATTACAAAGAAGACTGAGCACCAAAGAACTGATGCTTTCAAATTGTGGTGCTGGAGAAGACTCTTGAGAGTCCCTTGGACTGCAAGGAGATCAAACCAATCAATCTTAAAGGACATCCACCCTGAATATTCATTGGAAGGACTGATACTGAAGCTGAAGTTCTAATACTTTGGCCACCTGATGTGAAGAGCTAACTCATTGGAAAAGACCCTGATGCTGGGAAAGATAGAAGGCAAAAGGAGAAGAGGGCAGCAGAGGATGAGATAGTCAGGTAGCATCACTGACTCAATGGACATGAATTTGAGCAAACTGGTTATCTTTTATTTGAAATGATTTTGCTTATTTATTGGTACAATGTCCACAGAGGCAACAATCTGGCCCCTCAAGTCCACTTCTTTATCTGCAGAGCCAAGAACAGTGACTAGCACACAATAGGTACTCAAAATGATTTGCCCAATGAGTGAATATGTGACAGTAGAACTGAAAAGGACTTATACAGCTTTCCTGATGGTGATTGTCAAGGCAGGTTAAATTCCTATAGTCACACATACACAACACAGCAAAAACACAATTCCTGTGAGAGCTTATCTTTATTTGCTCTATTTATAGCAACACTGTAAAAAAGTACCTTCATTTTAACAGCCCAAAGACACCAACTTATACCAGAGAGTTTCATACACTGTAGAAGATGAGAGTCAATGAATTTGTATGCCTCCTCAACAAACTTATAACTATTTGCTTTCTGCTATTCTTGTTTCATCTTTCCCAGTGCGAACCTACATTTTTATTTCTTCAGAAAATTTTAAATCCCAAGTAACACATCATTTTATCTATAGGTTTGTCAGTATGTCTCTTTTATAGGCAATCCTGGTTTGTTATCATAACTGTAGCACTACTCCCCTGGAGAAGGAAATGGCAACTCACTCTGATAGTCTTGCCTGAGAATCCCATGGACAGAGAAACTTCAAAGGTTACAGTCCATAGGGTCACAAAGAGTCGGACAGGACTGAAGCAACTTAGCAGGCACACCACTACTATCATATCAAGCTAAAGTGAAAGTGTTAGTCACTCAGTCTTGTCTGACTTTAAGACCCCACAGACAGTAGCTCACCAGGCTCCTCCCTGTTAGGGGTATTTTCCAGGTAAGAAAACTAGAGTGGGTTGCCATTCACTTCTCCAGGGGATCTTCTCGACCCAGGGATGAAACCTGGGTCTCCCGCATTGCAGGCAGATTCTTTACCATTTAAATGATAAAGAATAGCCACCAGGAAAGCCACAATCATATCAAAAGAGATTAATTAATACTTCATTAATATCTACTGTACAGACTATGTCCAATTTTCTCCAGTTTCCTTAAAAATGCATGTGTAAAACTGGTTTATTTAAATCAGGCAAAAAACAGGAACAAATACAGCTTTTCACTTATAGGTCAAAATCTTCTTTTAAGCTATAATACTGCCCCACACCTAATTTCTATGCCATTTACACATTGAAGAAATTTGGTCATTTTTCTTACAATTTATCATATTCTGGACTTGACTGACACTGACCTTGTGATGTCTTAAACATGTACCTTTATCTTCCATGTTTCTCATAAGTTCATAGTTAATGATTCATAACCTGTTTTCTTAGTGCTGCATAGTTCCAACTATGGAGAACCATACTGTCTTGATGCTACACCTTGAGTAATGCTCAGATTGGTTACTGGGTTCACAGGCTGTGAGTTTCATCTGTCTACTATAACCCCACCTCCACACACATTATCTTTTCACCTAAAGGTGTTTCAGTTCAGTTCAGACCAATCACTCAGTCGTGTCCGACTCTTTGCGACCCCATGAACCACAGCACGCCAGGCTTCCCTGTCCATCACCAACTCTCGGAGTCCACCCAAACCCATGTCCATTGAGTCAGTGATGCCATCCAACTATCTCATCCTCTGTCGTCCCCTTCTCCTCCCACCCTCAATCTTTCCCAGAATCAGGGTCTTTTCAAATGAGTCAGCACTTCACATCAGGTGGCCAAAGTACTGGAGTTTCAGCTTCAACATCAGTCCTTCCAATGAACACCCAGGACTGATCTCCTTTAGGATGGACTCGTTGGATCTCCTTGCAGTCCAAGGGACTCTCAAGAGTCTTCTCCAACACCACAGTTCAAAAGCATCAATTCTGCACTCAGCTTTCTTTGTAGTCCAACTCTCACATCTATACATGACTACTGGAAAAACCACAGCCTTGACGAGAAGGACCTTTGCTGACAAAGTAATGTCTCTGCTTTTTAATATGTTGTCTAGGTTTTTCATAACTTTCCTTCCAAGAAGTCAGCATCTTTTAATTTCATGGCTGCAATCACCATCAGCAGTGATTTTGGAGCCCCCCAAAATAAAGTCTGACACTGTTTCCACTGTTTCCCCATCTATTTGCCATGAAGTGATGGGACCAGATGCCATGATCTTAGTTTTCTGAATGTTGAGCTTTAAGCCAATTTTTTCACTCTCCTCTTTCACTTTCATCAAGAGGCTCTTTAGTTCTTCACTCTCTGCCATAAGGGTGGTATCGTCCGCATATCTGAGGTTATTGATATTTCTCCCGGCAATCTTGATTCCAGCTTGTGCTTCCTCCAGCCCAGTGTTTCTTATGATGTACTCTGCATAGAAGTTAAATAAGCAGGGTGACAACATACAGCCTTGACATACTCCGTTTCCTATTTGGAACCAGTCTATTGGTCCATGTCCAGTTCTAACTGTTGCTTCCTGACCTGCATACAGGTTTCTCAAGAGGCAGGTCAGGTGGTCTGGTATTCCCATCTCTTGAAGAATTTTCCACAGTTTATTGTGATCCACAGAGTCAAAGGCTTTGGCATAGTCAATAAAGCAGAAAGAGATGCTTTCCTGGAACTCTCTTGCTTTTTCGATGATCCAGTGGATGTTGGCAACTTGATCTCTGGTTCCTCTGCCTTTTCTAAATCCAGCTCGAACATCTGGAAGTTCATGGTTCACGTATTGCTGAAGCCGGGCTTGGAGAATTTTAGGCATTACTTTACTAGCATGTTAGATGAGTGCAATTGTGCATAAGAAGTGAAGAAGTGAAGTCGCTCAGTTGTGTATGACTCTGCGACCCCATGGGCTGTAGCCTACCAGGCTCCTCTGTCCATGGAATTTTCCACAATTGTGTGGTAGTTTGAGCATTCTTTGGCATTGCCTTTCTTTGGGGTTGGAATGAAAACTGATCTTTTCCAGTCCTGTGGCCACTGCTGAGTTTTCCAAATTTGCTGGCATAATGAGTGCAGCACTTTCACAGCATTGTCTTTCAGGATTTGAAATAGCTCACCTGGAATTCCATCACCTCCACTAGCTTTGTTCGTAGTGATGCTTCCTAAGGCCCACTTGACTTCACATTTCAGGATGTCTGGCTCTAGGTGAGTAATCACACCATTGTGATTATCTGAGTCATGAAGATCTCTTTTATCCAGTTCTTCTGTGTATTCTTGCTACCTCTTGTGTTTACAGTTATTAATGATCATTGCCTAAACCTAAAAATTTCAAAATGAGATTTTTTTTTTAAGTTGATAGTTTCTTCCTCTATTAAGGAAAACTTGTTCATCAACTATTTGGTTGCCTTAAATGTTGATTCTTACAGGCAAAGCAAGATAAATGTTTCAGTCTTTCTTTACTTATCAATTTTCAGAATAATGAGTCAGTATTCCAGGAAACTCCAAGAATAGCCTTGAAATTTCTTTTTCATCTGAAATTCATTGATTTTTAAATATTTTAGTCATGTTCAATTCTTAGCAATTATTGTTATCATTTGGGTTTTTTTTTTGTACCTGAGTTCTCCCAATGGTAACTAATGGAAGCTCCTTCAAGTTTGTTCCTTGTCAGATTGCTCAGTGGGTAAAGAATCTGTCTGTAATTCAGGAGACACAGGAGGCATGGGTTTAATCCCTGGATCAAGAAAATCCGCTGGAGGAGGAAATGGCAACCCACTCCAGTGTCCATGCCTGGAGAATTCCACGGACAGAGAAGCCTTGCGGGCTATAGTCTACAGGGTCGCAAAGAGTCAGACACGACTGAAGAGGTTGAGCCCCGCCCAGCACCTTTTGACATCATCCAGTTTTCTTTGACAGTTTCTCTGCTTGCAGGCACAACAGTATGCTCAAAATTCATCTTGTACATTTCCTGCTCCAGACCTGGAATCAGCAGTTTTCCATGGCGTCTTTGTTCCTTTTAATGGGAAATACATATTTTTAAACCACAGTCTGGGCACCGGGAATGTTCATTTCTTCCAAGGTGTCCAATGTTTCTAGGATATTTTAGGGGGACAAGTGAGAAAATACATATTTTTAAGAAAAGTAAACATCATTCCTAAATTCACACTGATATTTTCACCAATTCAAATAAAAGATTCCAATATTTTTACTTGAATTCCTTGGTTTTGTATTTATATCTCCTTTTCTCTGAAAATATTTTGGCTTGTGTGAACACTAATATAATTCATTATTTGTTCTGTTTCAATATATAATAGTTTCAAAATAACAATAACTATTTCTGGTAATAACAAACTTACTGAATACATTTAAAATTTTCTTCATGGTTTTCTTTTTTATCACTGTACAGTCAAAATACTACGGTTTAAAACCACTTGGAATGAATCTTCCCCATGTAATTGCTGCCTACTTGATATATAGTTTGGTCACTTGTTTCTGGTTTTGATAATCATTATTTATAGGGACTGGTTTTGATTTTACTTTTTAAAATTGTGTGAAATACAAGTGTGTTTTCAAAATCAAAGCCACAAAACAAAGCGTATTCAGTTTTAGAGAAGTCTAGTTTCCATCCTTACCCTGTTTTCTCCTTCCCTCATAGGTAACATACTTATCAGATTTTGCTTTAATCATATATATGTTAAATCATATACATAATAAATATAGAAACACACATTGGTTGCACAAAACGTAGCATAATATCTACACCTTTGTACAGCTTGCTTTCTATTTTTTAAAAAATTTTAACTAACAATGTATCTTGGCAATATCTCCATAAAAAATATAGAAAGATAATCCTAATTTCCTCAAGTCTGGAATTGTTGTTGTTTAGTTGCTCAGTCATGTCTGACTCTTTTGTGACCCCATGGACACTTGCATTGTTTACAATGGGCATTAGCATCATTTACAGTTCTGTTTTTTTTTCCTATTATATCTAGTGCCAGTCTGATTTTCAGGTTTTCTCTCTCTAGTAAAGTCATGCTCCGTCATAGTCCATTCAATGACCTTCATCGGTGCCCACTGTCCTAAACATCCTGCGGAGATTTTTCACATATCATGATCGTCCCTAGATGAATACGTAGTCCAGCTGCAGCAGATGTTCTAGATGCTTTCCCATGCGACTCCACTGCTATATAGCTGAGTGACTTCATGGTGTGTGATTTAGGGCAATTTAATTGATTTCTATCAGTCAGTTTCCTCACCTGTGAAAAATGATAGTGAGGTCTACCTGCTAGAGGTGTTATGAGCATAAAATGAGGCAATATTTTTAAGTGAATTTATTTATATTTATTCTCTGGCCTTACTGCACGGTATGTGGAACTTCCCTGATCAGGGATCAAACCCGTGTACTCTGCAATGAAAGCATGGAGTCATAACCACTGGACCACTAGGGAAGTCCAGAGGCAATATTTTTAAAGCACAATGCCTACCACATAGCAAGAACTCAATAAATGTCATCTATACATGGATATCGATTTTTGGATAAAACATATCACTAGCAACAACGACTATCATCAGTATTTTGGAAGTAGCGTGGTGGAGTAGGAAGAGCAAGGACTTTGGCACCAGTCAACCTCAGTTTCAATACTAAATCCATCATTTCCTCTGACCTCCTTCAAGAAATTCACTTATTGATATTGAGGCTTCAGTACCCTCACCTGTAAAATGGAGGGAAAACAAAAAACAGAAAAAACACCACTCTTCTGGTTTTCATTTTTTCATAATTATAAGGGATTGCACCAAAGACAACTTCAGGCACAGAATAAGCAGATAGCAAGCACTCCTTTACATCTCTATTCTGTGCTGTCTACAATACAAAAGCTGAAGGTGGCAGTTGGGATCCACGAGCTCCTGGGCAAATGTCTTTCACTTATGGTAAAGCAGAGGGCACAGAGAACTTCCCTTTAGGACTCCCTCTCACCCACATGGAGCCGTTTTCTTGAAACCAAAGTACTTCTCAGTTTATCTGAGGGCCCATAGCTCTCCTCGGAGATGTTCTCTTTTAGTTCCTACCTTTTGACCTCAACCCTGCCCAGTAATCTAACGCAACATTTACACTGCTTTACTAGAAACTGTAGTCAGCTTCAGATGACAATCAAACTCAAGGCAAAGTGGGCTTCTCTCAGCCTTGAATATATTTGACATTAAGACAACGCGGGGAACAACGAAGCATGCACAGCCGCAGCCCAGGGGAGGTCTCTGACGCCACAGTCATTTTACATTTGGGGCGTATGTGTGGTCACGAGAGGCAGACTGAGTCAAAAAGGACCACTTCAACCCAGGGACCACATCACTATTCATACATTGTAAACTATGACCCTTCTCCCTCACTCAGGTGCAAATGAGTAGCCTGATTCTCACCATCTCAATGATGAGGTAATATAAGTGCTTGGTTCAGAACACATACATTGGGTAGATTCTCATTTATCTTAGAGATAAGACTGATAAACTCTTGAGCAAGCCCTTGAGTTAATCATGCAGGGAGCCTTGACCAATGATCAAATCCTGAGGTGTTTCCAAAACTAGAGGAAAGGTTCCAGAACCAGCTGTGAACTCTTGTCACTCAATAGAAGATAGTATATTTTAATACCATATAGTGTACTAGGTACTTTGTGAAATACTTTATGTAAATCATCTTCTTTAACCCCTCTTGACAATCCTAGGAGGTAAATATAATTGTATTCCAATTTTAAAGATTAAAAAAATAAATCCTAAGTTTGAAATCTAATAGTGCCAAGTCACTTCACTCGTGTTTGACCCTGACGCCCAGTGGACTGTAGACCACTAGGCTCCTCTGCCCATGGGATTCTCCAGGCAAGAATACTGGCGTGGTTGCTGTGTCTTTCTCCAGGGGATCTTCCCAACCCAGAGGTCAAACCCACGTCTCTTATGTCTCTTGCATTGGCAGGCACGTTCTTCACCATTAGCCCCACCTGGGAAACCCTGAAATCTAATAAATCAAGGTTCAAATCCCGATTGGCCCACTTGCTTGCTCTCTGCCCTCAGGAAGAACTCCTAGTCCTGAGCCTCTGCTCTCTCATTGTGGTAACACCTGTTTCTAGGGCACTGTGAGCAGCGCAAAGCTTGTGTACCAGACAACGTTATGAGTTGACACAAAAATCCAGCCTCCCACTTAGCCATGTGCCTTATGACATTATCTTTCCAGATTTCCAGGAGTCATTTCCCAATTGCACAGAAGCATTCTATAGGCTAGTGGCAACCAGCTCTGCAACCTTCTACAGTGCATAGTTTGTTTTTTTTTAATAAAGATTAAGAGAGATAAATGTAGAGTGGCTTATACATAGAAAACGTGTAGTGTCTTTTCTTTCCCTACAATAGTTCGATGGTGGATTTTTCCTTCCACAGAAACTGGAGATGGCTAGTGACAAACTGCTCAAACTGCCTCTGCCTGTGCCCTCTCAGCAGAGATATTCAAACTGAGAGTTTGGTCTCCAACAGAGGAATTTAAGGCACATGTTGTTAGCAGAAGAAATCTCAGCAATGTGGGTTGCCTCATCCTCTAACCACATCACAGAGATCATCACCTACTTTGCTATTTTACAAGGGCAGCACTTCCTGAGTAAAGTGATATGTTCACTTAAAGCTGAAAACCACTGTCCAGCTTTTCTGAAAACTCCAGTAATATCTATATCTATGTATATATCTATCTATATATATAGACATATATATTTATGTGTCTATATATGTATGTATTAACAGATATAAATATATAAATCTGCTTTGCCAAATAAAAATTTCCAAGTCCACAAAATTTCATGGGAGCTAAACAACCTGCATTATCACAATCCATAGTCTGAATGTTACTATCCTTTTCTTTGACTACTTTTGTAGAGTCTATCAGTAGATATAGCAGACTCAAGCACATCCTCACATATGCCCTGAATAATTCTTTTATCCAAAGATTCGGAGGGGAAATAAATCTGATCCCATGACAAAAGGCAAGCAAAAGAGAATTAATTTCTTTCCTTTTCAATCAGATGTGCTTCGGGTTGTTGATTGTTAAGTTCTTGGAACCTAGGAGTTGTTTTCATGGTGGTAGAAAGTGAGAATCTCTACCATAGCAGTAACCACCATGCAAAATGCATCACCATTTACACAATGGTGTGGCCAATAAAGCCACAAAACGTTGAGCTGCATTTGTGCTGAGAGACACTGAGTTCTTCCAGCAATGGCTGGAGCAAGTGGGAAGTGGAAGGTCCCTTGCCATGGGTAAGGCAGGATGAAGTCAGGAGCAGGTTTTCCTCAAGGGAATGTGGCAAAGGACAGTAGTGGTTGTATCAAATGCCAGGGACTCCAGACCAGAAAGCCTGACTCGACTGTCCTCTGCCATGCCTTCTGGGAATTCCTGTTTTCTGCCCAAGAACCTCTTATTTGAGGTTCTCCTGAGTCAGCCCACAAATGCTTGCTCATTCTTTCTCTATGCCCTTTGTATTTAGTTCATGTAATTGCAAAATTTCTCAGAAAAGATATTCGTTCTTTAGATATTCCACTTTCTTTTCTATTCCTCCCAAAGCAAAGGACAAAATCAAATAGGCTATACCATTCTCAGATAGCAGTTCAGCTTCATATTACTGCGATTTCCCTTCTAGCCGTGTGGGCAGCACAGGTGTGCTAGGATTTGCAAATGATAAATGATGTCTGTGATGTCTGTCCTCTAGGAGATCATACACTTCTCACACCATGTTGGAAATAGCAGTCACCTTGTCTGAGTCTGGCCACTAAGCCATGATGAGTCAAGGGAGGGGCAGAAACAAGACTTCTTCAGTCCTCCACCACTTGTAGGTGTCTAATACTAATAATGGACACAATGAATATTTATTAATTAGATGAGTGAATGAATTGAACAGAATCAAGGTCACAGCTTGATGGGAATAGAAAATGTTCTATGTGGGGAAAAAAATATACATAAATAAGACTTTGAAATGGGATGAGGACCTATGGGAGATGGAAGGAGTCTCAGGGGACTAGATCCAGAGACTACACTGGAAAGCCGTGGGGGAGAGAGCTGGACAGACAGGACTCAAGCTTTTGAATAAAGGAGTTAGAACTAAATTCCATCTCTAAGAGGTTGTAGATGTTATGTCCTTAAACACGGGAACTTCACTAGAATGGAGATGGGTTATTTCCTTTAATTCATAGCATATGTACATGGGTACATATGTAAAAAACAAAAATATAACACATTTGGTGTCTACAGAGTAATGAGATTTGGTCTGCCCTACTAGTGGATGTGGTCAGGGTACATAATTTTATGTACCGTTGAGAGTTTTTGTTCTGTCCCTGTGAGAATTTTTGAAGTCTTAAGCCACTGCTAATTACTGTAGTTGCTATATCTTTGGTCAATAAACAGGGGCTGAATCAGGCCAAAGTACAATATTTCTGACCCTGTTACTGAGCTGAGTGATTCAACATCCTTTTCTAAGAGTAATTGTTGAAATTATGAGATATAAAAAGAGATGACTAAGCATTTGATTTTTAACTCATAAAGTCTTAGCTGTAAAACCTTCAGTGACAGGATGTTTGAGTGACCCACAAAACAGCTGTTCTGTGTAGAATCAGTTTACGGTAAGCTAGATTTTAACAGAATTAGTAGATTTAAGGTGCGTGTGCGCTAAATGGCTTCAGTCGTGTCCGACTCCTTTCAACCCTATGGACTATAGCCCATCAGGCTCCTCTGTCCACGGGATTCTCCAGGCAAAAATACTGGAGTGAGTTTCCATGCCCTTCTCCAGGGGATCTTCCCAGCCCAGGGATCGAACCTGTGTCTCTTGCAACTCCCGCATTGTAGGCAGATGCTTTACAGCTGAGCCACCGGGGAAGCCCAGATTTAAGGTATGTAAGTGCAGTTGATGGGTTCAGAGCCTATAACATTTCCTTCCCCATGTGTCTTTGTTCTGTGTTGAGGTGCCCTAGAGATGGAATATCTCCTGACATCAGGCAGTTATTTCTCTCTGCCATACCACTTCCTCCCCTTTCTCTGCTCCCCCAACCCTTGCCTTGTAACTGATGTTTTGCTTGTCAGCTGGCTTTTGCTGCCTGCCTGGTCTCCTCGGATAAGACATTACCTTCAAATGGGATTCCTTGATCTAAGCCCACCATCTTTTACCCATCTTTACTTCCTACTTGAACCTAGAAAGCCAGTGCCTCTCAAACTTTAGTATGCATCAGAATCCCTAGGAGAGCTTTTAAAACATGGATTTCTGAACTCCATCCCCTGAGTGTATGATTCAGGCATTTGGAGGCCAAGCCTGTGAACGTGCATCTCTAACAAGCTCCCTGGTGACTGGAGGTCACATTTTGAGAGTTACTACAGCAGACAAATGAGTCCACCCCAGGCTCAAAACCTGGGCTCCAAAATAAGAATGGAAATCGAGTCTCTCACTTACATAGGGAGTTCAGACATGAGAGAATGAAATAGTATTTTAATAATAACTAACCTTTATTGAGTATCTGTATTTACTACTATAATACTACATTAACCTAATTAATGTAGGTTAGGTATGAATAATGTAGTATTAATATTACCATTTTAAATATAAGAAAACTGAGGTTTAGATAAACCATACAAATTTTCTTTCAGATTTTGCTGATACCAGAAAAAAATTCTTGTCACAAAATTGTGACTACTGGCTATCCTTTGATGGTAAAGGGGAAAAGTCCCAGATTTGCATGTTTGGAAATGGCATCCTCCCTCCGTCCCCCAGTGAAAATGAAATAATAAAATGCCAGAAGGTTGTGAATTATTTCCGTTCACTCTTGAGCAATCTGGTTTGGGGAGACTATCTCAACACAAATAAATTTATAATCTGCAGCTTAGGAAAGTCGTGTTACCCTCTGGTTCTTAATTTCTAGGTCTGTTAAGAGAAAGGAATTCAAATGCTCTTAAAGTTTCTTACCTTCTTTAAATATCTGTAACCTTTAATTTAGAAGCCAAGATTCTCTTGCATTAACTTATACTGATAAAGAACGGCCAAGGAGTTGGAATGTTTACTGTACTCTTTCCACAAGGACTGTCTATTAGAAACCATGGATATTGGAAATCATTCTATCGGAAGGCTAACATCGGAGCAAAGATAAATAGACTATTTTAATGGAATGTTATCAGACTAAGGTGTAGGCTGTTCTTTCCAGCTGTCCTGAAAAAAACAGAGCTGAAAGTCATCATGCTACTTATATTGAGCATCGAGTTCTGCACAAGGCACTAATACTTTTTCAGTCATTATTTTTTTTCTACTGCCCTCAGCTTTGCATCTTGTTTTTTCTTACATTAAAGTTACATTTGCCCCTTGAAATTGGGAAGATATTACTCCATCATCAGCAAGCCTACATACAGACGCAGCTAAGGGCTGGACTGCTCTAAGCAGTGAACTTCTTTTAACACCAGCAGCAAAAGCTGACATTTTCCTGTACCTCATTGCCAACTTCTGGGGTGACACCCTGTCTGGAAACTACAGACCATATGTACGGACAAAAGGAGACTTTGTATAAAGAATCAGACTTTTCCTCCCCAGCTGTCTGGGGAGAACAGAACGGGAAGTGTATCTTTCATGCATCGTGTTTATGAAGTGACCATTCATTGTAAAAACAAATCTGTAATTGGTGTAATGTGTGTGGGAGATGTCTGGTGGCCATCATGGTGCTAATCATGAGTAAAATTAGAAGATAGCATCATGAATTTGGCCTTGATGCCTAGCATTTCCCATTTCCTAAAGAAACCTCTCCTTAGTTACCTGATTTTTGTTTCTGCAATCTGATATTTTAATATCTAGGCTTTTTTTTTAATATGGAAGCCAATATCAAAGTTAACCATGTGAGAAAGATTTTATGCAACAAGAATACAAAAATTTGTGGGGGAAGGGGAGAATGACACGACTTTGTAACTGAAAATGGTGTCCAACTGATCCCTGCTCAAATGCCAGTAAAGAGGCAAGGTTGGGGAAAAGGAAAGTTTGCTCTATTTTGAACGCTGGCAACCAGGGGAGGGTGGACTCCTGTCCAAAGGCTGACTTCCCCCCTCTCCCCCATTGACAACCTGTGGGCAAGAGCTTCGGTGGGTGAAGGGAGGGGACTACCTGCAGGAACAGCACAGTCAGCCCTGACCACTGTCTTGAAGTTGATCATCGGGGGCCTGACCACCATCATCCTGATTGTTTTAAGTACAGCTAGTTTTCAGTTCCAGGACTGATGTGTTCCCATTTCTTTGAGGCCAGTTCTTAGGACTGTGGCAGCTTATATCTGGCTATAGTCTGGTTATCATGTAGTTAACTTCTTATTTTGGGGGGCTCCAAAATCACTGCAGATGGTGACTGCAGCCATGAAATTAAAAGACGCTTACTCCTTGGAAGGAAAGTTATGACCAACCTAGACAGCATATTAAAAAGCAGACACATTACTTTGCCAACAAAGGTCTATCTGGTCAAGGCTATGGTTTTTCCAGTGGTGATGCATGGATGTGAGAGTTGGACTGTGAAGAAAGCTGAGCCCTGAAAAATTGATGCTGTTGAACTGTGGTGTTGGAGAAGACTCTTGAGAGTCCCTTGGACTGCAAGGAGATCCAACCAGTCCATCCTGAAGGAGAGTAGTCCTGGGTGTTCATTGGAAGGACTGATGCTGAAGCTGAAACTCCAATACTTTGGCCACCTCATGCGAAGAGTTGACTCATTGGAAAAGACCCTGATGCTGGGAGGGATTGGGGGCAGGAGGAGAAGGGGACAACAGAGGATGAGATGGCTGGATGGCATCACCAACTCAATGGACATGAGTTTGAGTGAACTCTAGGAGTTGGTGATGGACAGGGAGGCCTGGCGTGCTGCGATTCATGGGGTCACAAAGAGTCAGACACGACTGAGTGACTGAACTGAACTGAACTGAACTGAACTGAACTGAACTTCTTCCACCTGATGAGCTATGGTCCAGGTGGTTGCCAAGAGTTGGATTAAAAAGTAAAATGCATTTCTTGCCATAGATTATGGTTGTTTTAAAGCCATTGCATTGTGGATAGCCTATCACTCTTCACACAAGGGTATAGAAAGAGATTTCAGCCTAATTCCATGGTATGAATCCTCCAGGGTGGTCTAGACTAACTAGACTAAGTAGATATTCAGAAAAGCGTGAAGTGATCCTAGATTACAGAGAGAAGATTTGCATGGTATTTTATATCACAGTTTACATAAAATTTGTACCCTAGATTCCAGAATGAGCAGTTCCATTTAAGATGGTTTCACTGGCCATTTTGGTTCTGAAGTATAAACAACTGGCTGAAAAAAGTATCTTTGTAAACAATTTTTTTGTCAGCCAAGATCTCATGGACATAAAAAGATTAATGACAGAGCAAATACAGGCTAACTCTAGTCATTAATAGAAATAAGCCCCACAGGATCCAGAGAATAAAATGACCAACTCAGCCACAAGGGGAGAAAGACTTCCAAAGGAAAGAGTGTTTGAGCCAGTAAGACAGAAGAGGATTGAGTTTGTTTGGGGGAAGGCGAGCAGATAAGTGGATATTATTTTCCATCTTATTTAATATGACAACAAAGAATGAAAAAGATGCCATAAAGATGCCAAAAAGATGCCATTCATTCTTAAATAATTCTCAAGGAATATGTTTATTTTTCTTTGAGTACTGTTCATTTACAATGTCATGTTAGTTTCAGGAGTGCAGCAGAGTGACCCAGGTGTGTGTGTGTGTGTGTGTGCCTGTGTGCGTATGCACTAAGTTGCTTCAATCATGACGGAGTCTTTTGTGACCCCATAGACTTTAGCCCACCAGCCCCCTCTGGGATTTCCCAGGTAAGAATACTGGAGTGCGTTGCCATGACCTCCTTGAAGGAATCTTCCTGACACAAGGATCAAACCCACATCTCTTATGTCTCCTGCACTGGCAGGCAAGTTCTTTACCACTAGGGCTACCTGGGAAGCCTATATATATATATATGCATATATAAGGGAAAAGATATCCTTTTCATTATAGGAGACTGGAATGCAAAAGTAGGAAGTCAAGAAACACCTGGAGTAACAGGCAAATTTGGCCTTGGAGTACAGAATGAAGCAGGGAAAAGGCTAATAGAGTTATGCCAAGAGAACACACTGATCATAGCAAGCCGCCTCTTTCAACAACACAAGACAAGACTCTACACATGGACATTACCAGATGGTCACCACCAAAATCAGATTGATTATAGTCTTTGCAGCCAAAGATACAGAAGCTCTATACAATCAACAAAAACAAGACTGGGAGCTGACTGTGGCTCAGATCATGAACTCCTTATTGCCAAATTCAGACTTAAATTGAAGAAAGTAGGGAAAACCACTAGACCACTCAGGTATGACCTAAATCAAATCCCTTATGATTATACAGTGGAAGTGAGAAATAGATTTAAGGGACTAGATCTGATAGACAGAGTGCCTGATGAACTATGGACAGAGGTTCATGACATTGTACAGGAGACAGGGACCAAGACCATTCTCAAGAAAAAGAAATGCAAAAAAAGCAAAATGGCTGTCTGAGGAGGCCTTACAAACAGCTCTGAAAAGAAGAGATGTGAAAGGCAAAGGAGAAAAGGAAAGATATTCCCATTTGAATGCAGAGTTCCAAAGAATAGCCAGGAGAGATAAGAAAGCCTTCCTCAGCGATCAATGCAAAGAAATAGAGGAAAACAACAGAATGGGAAAGACTAGAGATCTCTTAAAGAGAATTAGAGATACCAAGGGAACATTTCATGCAAAGATGGAATCAATAAAGGACAGAAATGGTATGGACCTAACAGAAGATATTAAGAAGAGGTCACAAGAATACACAGAAGAACTGGACAAAAAAAATCTTCACAACCCAGGTCATCATGATGGTGTGATCATTCACCTAGAGCCAGACATCCTGGAATGTGAAGTCAAGTGGGTCTTAGGAAGCATCACTATGAACAAAGCTAGTGGAGGTGATAGAATTCCAGTTGAGTATTTCAAATCCTGAAAGACGATGCTGTGAAAGTGTTGCACTCATTATGCCAGCAAATTTGGAAAACTCAGCAGTGGCCACAGGACTGGAAAAGGTCAGTTTTCATTCCAATCCCAAAGAAAGGCAATGCCAAAGAATGCTCAAACTACCGCAAAATTGCACTCATCTCACACGCTAGCAGAGTAATGCTCAAAATTCTCCAAGCCAGGCTTCAGCAATACATGAATCATGAACTTCCAGATATTCAAGCTGGATTTAGAAAAGGCAAAGGAACCAGAGATCAAATTGCCAACATCTGCTGGATCATCAAAAAAGCAAGAGAGTTCCAGGAAAGCATCTCTTTCTGCTTTATTGACTATGCCAAAGCCTTTGACTGTGTGGACCACAACAACTGTGGAAAATTCTTCAAGAGATGGGAATACCAGACCACCTGACCTGCCTCTTGAGAAACCTGTATGCAGGTCAGGAAGCAACAGTTAGAACTGGACATGGAACAACAGACTGGTTTCAAATAGGAAAAGGAGTACTTCAAGGCTGTATGTTGTCACCCTACTTATTTACCTTATATGCAGATTACATCATGAGAAACGCTGGGCTGGATGAAGCACACTGGAATCAAGATTGCTGGGAGAAATACCAATAACCTCAGATATGCAGATGACATCACCCTCATGGCAGAAAGTGAAGAAGTAAAGAGCTTCTTGATGAGAGTGAAAAAGGAGAGTGAAAAAGTTGGCTTGAAGGTCAACATTCAGAAACTAAGATCATAGCATCCAGTCCCATCACTTCATGGCAAATAGATAGAGAAACAGTGGAAACAGTGGCTGACTTTATTTTGGGGGGTCCCAAGATCACTGCAGATGGTGACTACGGCCATGTAATTAAAAGATGCTTACTCCTTGGAAGGAAGGTCATGACCAACCAAGACAGCATATTGAAAAGCAGAGACATTACTTTGCCAACAGAGGTCTGTCTAGTCAAGGCTATGGTTTTTCCAGTAGGCATGTATGGATGCGAGAGTTGGACTATAAAGAAAGCTGATCGCCAAAAGATTGATGCTTTTGAACTGTGGTGTTGGAGAAGACTCTTGAGAGTCCCTTGGACTGAAGGAGATCCAACCAGGCCATTCTAAAGAAGATCAGTCCTGGGTGTTCATTGGAAGGACTGATGTTGAAGCTGAAACTCCAATACTTTGGCCACCTGATATGAATAACTTACTCATTTGAAAGACCCTAATGCTGGGAAAGATTGAAGGTGGGAGGAGAAGGGGACGACAGAGGATGAGATGGTTGGATGGCATCACCGACTCAATGGACATGGGTTTAGGTAGACTCCGGGAGTTGGTGATGGACAGGGAGGCCTGGCATGCTGTGGTTCATGGGGTCGCAAAGAGTCGGACATGACTGAGCAACTGAACTGAACTGAAGGGAAAGGAATCTTTTTATATTCTTTTCCCTTATATGTTATTACAAAATATTGAGTATGCTTTGCTGTGCTATACAGTAGGTCCTGGCTGGTTAACTATCTTTGTATATATAGTAGGATGCATCTATTAAATCCAACTCCTAATTTATCTGTCCCTTCCACTTTAGTAACCATAAGTTTGTTTCTTGGTTTTGGGTCTATTTCCATTTTGTAAATAAGTCCATTTTTACCTTTCCTCTTGAAACCAGAAGAGCCACCACACTGGGACATGTGTTTTCACTTTGGATGTAAAAGGAGCCAAGTAAATAAAAATTACCCATGTCTCTTCTTTTGAGTGTTGAATATGATATATCCTCTCTCTGAGTTACCCTATGGTTTGCTTGCACCAATCACCCACTGTTTCTAAGAAGAAAGTTTTTCTCATGATTTTATCATTTTATCAAATCTTAGCTAATGTAGCTAATATTTCTTGAGTATTCTGTGCTAGATGCTCATTGGAGCGCAGTTTACAATTTAAACTTTCACACAAAATCTATGAGATAGATACTTTTTTTTTTTTTGAGATAGATACTTTTAATATCCTTTTTTTGTATAAGGAAACCGAGCCTCACAGGATTATGTGATTCATAGCTATAAATCTGGGTTTGTACCCAGACAGTCTTATTTTGGCACCATAGCTTTAAAGCAAGTATCTTCAATAGTATTTCTCAAACTAGATTCTGGGGAATAGTAGTTCTATTAACAGTTTTTTTTTCAAGATATTAACAGTTATTTTCAAAATCAGTTTCCAAAGTCTAAGAGGCTCACCAGTGCATGGAAACTTATGGTACAATTTTTCAGAATCTTTAATACAGTGATAGGTATTGTGAATCTTCAAGAAGGAATACGATATGCAGTGTTTTCACAAACATCTATGTGTGTACACAGGTGCATAAATGTATATAGCAATATATACATATGTAATAGCATATAAATTGTGAATAATTATATACATATGTGGGCTTCCCTGGGGTGGCTCAGACGGTAAAGAATCTGCCTGCAATGCAGGAGATGGGGCTTCCATCCCTGGGTCAGGAAGATCCCCTGGAGAAGGGAATGGCTACCCACTCCAGTATTCTAGCCTGGAGAATTCCATGGACAGAGGAGCCTGGTAGACTATAGTCCATGGAGCAGCAATGAGTCAGACACAACTGAGCGATTAACACTTTCACTTCACTTTCACATACACATATATGTATTTTACAATACACTAATGAGGAAGCATAGTGTTCTAATTAGTGAGGTCTTATATTAGTCCTAGCACATCTACCTCTAAATATAATGTAACTCAACAATGAATAGCAAGCTCCTAACTTTTATATAGTTACGTATAAAACAGAGCTTTTTGATACTTCTCCAAATGTAACATGAAAATAATAGTAAAATCATAGATATTTTAGAGTACAGCCCAGAAAGAATGGGATTCCCGGTGGCTCAATGGTGAAGAATCTGCCTGCAGGAGACGCAGGAGATACAAGCTCAATCCCTGGGTCAGGAAAAGCCCCTGGAGGAGGAAATGGCAACCCACTCCAGTATTCTTGCCTGGGAAATCCCATGGACAGAGGAGCCTGGTGAGCTACAGTTCATGGGGATGCAAAGAATCAGAAATGACTGAGCACACACACATCAAAAAGAATGTCCGCATCCGAAGTTCGCATCCCTTTCAGAGAATCTAATAACCAAAGGTGTTAACAAACATTGGCCAAATACTTATCTACTTCAAAGCATTTGAACTCTAACAGCCCTTAACACATCTTCTAGCCAGCCCTTTTACTATAAGAAGAGTTATATGGAAGTTTTTAAGACACACTGTTGATTTTTCAGAAATCGTCAGTAACAAAAATTATGTTCGTTCAAATTTTTAAACTGTCTTCTGAACTGTATCAAACTTGATACCAAAAAGTGGCTCCTAGTGGTCAAGCTAATGTCCTGCTTCTTTTCCTTCAGTGTTGCTTTCAGAAAGATATTTTGGAGTCCTGTCTTTGGGATTGGGGAGGAGTTAGTCCTAGTTCCATCAGAAGTCGTCTTGATAATGGTAACAATGCTGAGGTTTGAGCATAGTACATGAAATGTACTTTATGATAATAAGAGTTTGAGCATATTATCATAAAATGTACTTTATGCTAATAAGAGTAATTAGCGTGTCAAATTACGTAATCTACACAGCATAGCCACAATGCATGTACATAGGTATACACCCACACACAAACACCCACACACACACAAAGGCATATGCATATACAGTTGCAATTTTCCTTAGTATTTTTGCCCTGTGACTGATATAGGAAAATTTATCACAGTCCACTAATATCCACAGTGGACTTCTTTAATTGAGATTCTTGGCATTATCAACTTTAAAACATTAAGGAATCAGAAGACTTAGGTTCTAGTTTTACTTAAAAAAACAAAAAGTTAAACCTTTGTTCTAGGAGCAATTCATTTACTATAACTGTGACTTTGTTTTCTTATCTATAAAATGGGGTAAATAAAACTGTGCCATGCCTAAATTGATTGATATAAGTATCTAAGTAAAACATGTGTGTGAAGTTGTCAGGGGTATATTTTTTATTTTCAACTTTTCTCCACATTATGCTTATACCATCTTTTAAAATACTGTTTTTCACAGTTATAGGTCATATTTTCCTACTAGTCATGTCCAATTATTTTTGATTGAATGTTGGGCATTGTGATTCCTACATTGTCAAATGTTTGGATATTTTGTGTTTTTTAAAGAGTATTTTAACATACAGTTAAGTTGCGGATGAGTTTAATCAATTTGAGACTTGCTTTTAAGACTTGTTAGGGAAGGTTTTGAGCAACTTTCCCTCCAGAGATAATTTAGCTCCACTACTAAGTCATGATCCTTTGGGGTCGCCACTGAATGCCCCTGGGTGAGAACTAACGACTCTTTACCCTGATTAGTTGGTGCTCAGAGGACATTCTCACTTCTGAGCAACTGAATTGATTGATAATTGATTGATTGATTCACAGAGGTAGATTGCCATTTTGTGTATGTGTGTGTGTGTATGAGAGAGAGAAAGTGAGTGACCAATTGAGAAAAGAAAAAGAAGGAGGAGAGAGATATACCTAGCATATTGTGGAAAACTGTTTTTATTTTCTTATCTGCTACTTCCAGTTTTTGCCTTTTGAGTGGTAGCTTTTTATTTTAAATTTAATAGTTATGTGTTTACTTTTTAAAGAATTATAAAAATTAACACCAAAATTATCATTTCATACATTATATTGCTTAGAAGGTGGCTAAATAAAAAAGTGAATTTAAAGAAAATTATTATGTAAATAGTGGTAGCCATTAAAAACAAATCTGTGAAGGTGATATATGGCTAACTGATTTGCAGGCCTCCCTTTCTATATAGAAGTTCTAAATAAGGTAAGAAGGCAGAAGGGTACAATACTCAGATACTGTGACTGATTCAACACTACCTTTCTTCTATGTGGAAATCTTAGCTTCCCCAAATGCATTCATATTACTGCCCCTTTGGTATTGGTGTGAGGGAGTCCTCCTATACTCAAACTGTTAGTGGAAGACACAGTCTCTGGAAATCAGCAATACAGTGTTACGGGTAGAACCTACTTCAATCAGGAATATGCTGATGAGAGCTTAATCATGTACATCTACACTTTTCCTTCATTTTGACAATTACACACTTTTTCTATTTAATAAAGGGGGGCGGGGGGAAGAGGCCCATGAAGAACTCTTTAAACAGAGCTACTAAAATTATACAGCTTCCCCGGTGACTCAGTAGTAAAGAATCCATCTGCAATGGAGGAGCCTCAGGAGACAAGAGTTTCATCCTTGGGTGGGAAAATCCCCTGAAAGAGGGCATGGCAACCCACTCCAGTATTCTTGCCTGGAAAATTCCATGAACAGAGGAACCTGGTGGTCTACAGTCCAGAGGGTCGCAAAGAATCGAACATGACTGAAGCGACCTAGCACGAACAGACATTAAAATTACAAAGGGAAATGAAGACATTTCTGACAAAAGAGGGTGGGCGGTTACATTAAAAACTTATATCTCTTTTACATTTGCTTGTGCTGTGATTGTGTTAGGTACAGTTTTGTGAAGCAGACACCATCCTTATGAATTAGTTGGATGAGCCAGTTGTCAAAAAGGGAAATAACTGAGTGTGAATTCAGAACCTGTGATTACATTAGTCTAAGTCAGGTCTGTACATCTACCTCCTATTGCTTTAAGAATAAAGCGTAGGGTCGGTGATTTCAAGATTACTTCGCTAAGTATGATGATTTTACCCAATAACACTGGGAAGGTAGATTTTCTGCAATATGATTAAGAATGGTGGAGAAACCTAAAGGAGACGATTCTTTATAAATATAATCAGTAGCTCTATAAATCCATGGCAGTATCGAGTTCCAGGGCTTTGAGGCCAAATCAACAGAGATCTAAGTGGCAAGAAGTTCTCTTTTAGTCTTTCTCTCTACATCCTCTTTCCATCCTTCTGAATGTACACTTTCTTCAGAGCTTCAGACTAGACAGTCACTTGACTGACCCTTTTAGCACAGAGCAGTTGCGGGAAAACATCTCATCAAAGTATGCTGTGAGCTAAAAAAAATGAAACCTTGCTGAATGATTGTTGAAAGTCTTATAAGAAAAAATGAGTATTTAACTTTCCATGTAAGGAGTCCCAATCAAATATGCAAATTAAAAAATTAACGATAAACAAATCCATCTAAACATGAAAAATACCATGACACATAACTAAAAGTACAAAATGCAGTCCTTAAGGAGTCATGTTCTGCTCCCATCTGTAAGAGGGAAGTGCCCACTGAGATACGCACCGGCTCCTATAGCAGAGGAACCTTGGAGGAGAGCGCAACCTAGAGGTCAGAGAGGACGGAATGGCAGAAATTCGTCTTTAAAAAAGCATCGGAACCCTCTCTAGAAACAGGAAGCAGCCAGAAGTAAAGGTGATGTTGGCCACCAGGTGGCACCAATGCCTCAGTAACCTTTTGAAGGCTAAGGACAGTTTGCCCCGGTTTCTCCACCGTCTCACCTCCAGATTCATAAGCATCACTTCTCCCTATCTAAACTATTGCTAGTGGACTTACGGGTTCCGTTTATAGACAGCTTCGTTCATTTTATTCCTTCCCTCCTAAGAGGAAAACATAATCTTTTCTTAACCAACTTTAATGTCTCTTAGGCTCTTCACACTTCCTGTAATGTCTAAGGTTTTTTGTCAAATTTTCTTTTTTCTTTTTTGTTTTCTGCCTTTCATTCCATTTTCAACTTCCTTCTTTCCTCTTACATCCTCTCTTCCATCTGCAAACATGCCCAAAAATATTCCTAGAATACCGTGCAGCCAGACATGAAGATCAACGGTGGATGTTTCTTTTGGCTTTGCCACTTCACCTCATCTTTCTTTCTACACCGTTGGGAGACTTTTCTTCAGAAGAGCAAGATGAACTCTGTACTTTAAGTCCCCTGTTCCTGGCTCAGCTAAATATGCCTTCTGCCTCACAGAAGCAGAAAAAGAAAGCAAAGCTATTGAGCATGAATAAATCTCTTGTGATTTTGTCTTTTCTTAACAGACATTTCTGCAAATTTGCCTTTAGGGATGTTGAGCTTTGAAGAATTTCTTCATCCTATTCTCTCGTCTTGTTTCTTCAGCTGGGGCTAAATGAAGTCCTCACAGAAGGATATTTCTTTTAATGAGATGTTACTGCCAACATCCACTTTAAATATAAACTGCCTCAGTGAAAGCAACTGTGCTTCTATAGACAAGTATCAAGCCAAAAATCAAGCTGGAGGTTAAATTGGAAATGACCCTGACCAAGCATCTGAAACCTGTTTAGAGGTAGGATCCTTGTATACATTCTCCAGAGCCTATGGGTTAAGATAGTGGGTTTTGGAAGGGCTTTACCAAAATCAGAATCTGACACTGGGGTTGGGGTGGGAGGAGATATAACTGTCAGTTATGTGTCTTTCCCAGCAGAGAATCTGTGCAAGACATAGGGGATGGATTATGGAGAAGACTGTTATATGCGATGGCGGTCACTGCTGGGGAATCCCTTAGAAAATTCCAGTTTCGTGAGTGGAGACTATATCACTAGTTAGGGAATCTAAAGGGGTTACCTGTGTTTCCCAAGGTTGTATACCTACTATGAGAGGAGAATTCAGATTTTGGAAACACAAATTTCCCCATCTGTACACCAGAGTTATTAAATGCTCATCTTAGGTAGCAGCTGGTGAGAAATAAGTAACATGCATCCCATTCTGCATAATAAGTGATACTAAGTAGGGGGTTGATACATGTAACTTCCCTATGTAATGAATAACAAGCAGTTATTAGCATGGGCTTGTAGGAAGACAGATCCATGTTAAAATTCTTACTTCTCTTACCAACTCTGTGTTTTTGGTTTTTAAGTTTTGCTTTATTCTCTATTAAATGGAAATATAATAGCTTCTACCTTCTAGGATATATTGGTTATATCTGCTACACAAGTGCTCAATGAATTGTATCTATTAATATTATGACAAGTGTTTTGAAGTAGAATTGATGAAACAGATCTTAACAACTGGAAAGAGAAAATTAAACTGTTAAAACTGAATATTAAGCTGAGCATACAGAGAATTATTTTTTAAATGCTATAGGGCATACTGCATGCTCAGTCACTCAGCTATACCTGACTCTTTTCAACCCCATGGACTGTAGCCTGCCAGGCTCCTCTGTCCATGGAATTCTCCAGGCAAGAATATCAGAGTAGGTTGCCATTGCCTCCTCCAGGGGATCTTCCCAACCCAGGGATTGAACCCACATCTCTTGTGCCTCCTGCACTGGCAGGCGGATTCTTTACTGCTGAGCTATCCTATATATTATTTTCCTTTCTAGAGCAGATTTCTCTGTAAAAAAATTTTCTCTTGTTTTGGCAAAAGCAAAGTTATTCAAGATGGCTAGGTGATAAAAGTTTCTAGATTTAACTAATTTAATACATTAATTATTTAATGTGTAGCCTATAAATCATTTTACTCTATTATTATTTTTAAATACACTTAATTCCACTCAAGAGCTTTATTTTTAAAAAAATCATAACTCAGAAAATTTAAAAGTAAGAACATTTTTTTTTTAATTAGGAAAAATTCAAAGTCAGGGTTTAGGTTTGATTTTTTATGTTTTAGCATTTAATAGATATATATTTTAAGCTTATCCTTGAAAAATGACTGAATTTGGCAGCAATTAATATTCAATTAGCATAGCAGCACCCAAGTAGGATCACCAAAAATCCAGTCTGTCAAGTTATAATGAAATACTTTGGTTGTGAAGATAAATAATTTCCTTATAGAAATGACAAGCAATACAAATTGATTTGGAGACATAAGTGGCCAGGACATTATCAACACATCCACATATCAAAAATTCAAAGGATGTAATTTTCTCATTTAGAAAGAAAACATTAAAATAGCATTGAACTCTAAACATTAATAATGCATTTGTGCACATCTGCAAACTCAATTTATCTTTCGTGTTTTGTTCATGCTCAGAATTCAATTACAATTCACTTCATTCTTATCATCCCTTCTAGAGAAATCAGAAATTAAATTTTGCCCTTATCTGCCCTCATGGTCATGAATCACTAAGGAAATAAAAATTCATTTCAACCATGATATCTCAAAATACAATCCTGTGAATCAAATTGGGGAGGTCTTACTGAACAGATACATGGAGTTTAAATTATAGGAATTAAAATATATGTCTGTGACACTAGGTTAACTCTGAGGAAGAAAAAAAATATAAATTATCTGTTACTTCTTTGCTCATCTCCTGACAGCTTATACATTTAAGAAATTGTATGCAAAGTTATGGAACAAAGAATATGCTTAAACATGGAATACACATTGCATTTTATAAGGAAACTAATTTATTGTGTGTTCACATATACATACTTTGGCTCTGAATGGGACAGGGTGCTCAGGGCTGGTGCACTGGGATTACCCAGAGGGTTGGGATGGGGAGGGAGGTGGGAGGGGGGTTCTGGATGGGGAACACATGTACACCCATGGCGGATTCATATCAATGTGTGGCAAAACCACTACAATATTGTAAAGTAATTAGCCTCCAATTAAAATAAATAAATTTAAAAAAATAAAAGTGTAAATCTATTCTAGTACTGCAAATGACCTTTTTCTTTCTCTCTCCCTCTCTGTATCTATAAAGGAAAGTTGAAAACCCTGAGTTCAGCACAATGAAAATAGAACAGCAAGTCAGAACATAGCTATCTTGTTCATAAAAACATTCCAGATATGGATCATAAGTTGCTTATAATGGTAGGCATATTTTTGGCTCCACAAAAATAATAATAAAAGAAACACAATTTTCAAAGTTGTTGAAGTGAATAGCAATGTGCCATCACCACATTCTATCTTTCAAGATCTTATTCTTGGCCAGCCAGTCATTCCTTTTTCCTGAACAAAAATATGAGGTCCCAAGAATCAGATTAGATTGCCATAGGTCTATCCTGTTAAGCATTTTCTATATTGAAAGTTAAAAACCATTATATGAAAACTATATTAAAAATGAGCACACAAAAATAATTTTCTATTAAATAAATTGGGGTTTCTAGTGCTAATCAGAACATGTGAGTGGTTCTGTTTCCTTTTAAGGAGATGGTATGCGTTTAACTTCATGATTATAATGCCTAAAGCTTTTCAGAGAGGAAACAGAACATAAATTGAAGAAAACACAGAAGTAAATAAAAATTGCTGGGTAAACTTGAAAACTAATGTAGTGACGAGAGCATAACTTCAGGTTCACGACTTCTTGGGCTAACCCAAATCCTGGGTTGTGTCTTCAATTCTTCTTGTGTCAACACTTCTTCTGAAGTGTTCTCCTGAAGTTTCCACTTGCTGATCTTAATATGCTTCCCTATTTCTTACTTATTAAAGCAATAAAGCCATTCTATTGTTCACTTTGGTTGTTTGAAGTAAAAAAGAAAATAGGTCTTGCTGATTTCATTTAACAATTCATTAAACCAGTCTTTTGAAGTCCTACTCTGTGCTAGGGACATGGTTCTGGGGAAAACATCATAAAGCCTGTGTCCCCACTGTTTCCGTTCTCACAGGGGCGGGGAGACAACAGACAAAGAATGCATCGTATGCAAGGTGGTGCGTTAGGGTTATAAAGGAAAATAATACAAGGGAACTTAAGAAAGTGATGAGAGGAGAGAAGAACCTATTTTAGCTGTCTATTCTAGGGACTTCCCTGGTGATCCAATGGCTAAGACTCCACATTCCCTACAACTGGTTCGAACTAGATCCCACGTGCTGCAACTGAGGATTCCGCATGTCACAGTTAAAAAAGTAAATAAATAAACTGTCTATTCTAGAAAGACCTCTCTAATAGGATGGCATGAACAGAAAACCGAGGGCCTGTACACCAACTGAGAGGCTGTATCTGAGGAAAAGAATTCCAGGCACAGGACAGAACAAACCCAAAGCCATCGAGACAGGAGAACGACTGGGGGGCTGCTCAGTGAGGGTGGGGTGAGGTGAGAGCCGGGAAGGGCTGGGAGACCGTAGAGCAGGAGGCCCGAGAAGACGCGAAGCAAGAGGACCTGGTTTTGTTTCCTATTAATAATCAGATGGGCTTCGTGTTCTAATTTACATTTTCAAAGGGAGAATGATTCGGTTTTGGACTTTCTCTTTCCCCACAGGCAGCCATCTAGGAGATACAGATCAGCCTTGTTCTGGTTTTCATACCCAAGTTCCCCGTCCTTACCTGGGCGGGTGTGGAGGGAAGCTCCCCCTGGGCAGTATGTAGGTCCTGTGTGCTCGTCATTACCTGGCTGTCGAGGAGGCAGACTGCCATTTACTTGACTTCAGAAATATTTTCTGACATTTCCCAGGGGTTTTGTGACTGGTGCCTTTTTTAGCATCCCAGGACCCAAACCTAACCAAATACAACCATTCAGTGATGCAGCTGACATTTTAGTCACCAATACGTTTTCATCATGATAAATAGGATCATCTGAGCTCTTTTTGGATGGATTTTAAGGAGGTGATCAACAAAAAGCATAAATGAAATCTTTGTTATAACAAAATAAGCCAAAATACTATTACCAGTAATTCTTTATTTTGTTGGCCCATTCCTTGAAAGAATCCTTTGTTTCACCAATGCCCAAAGTCAGTGAGACACCATTGAAATTATCACACAAACAATGACTTACAGAAAGATTTTTTTAATTTGTAGAAGGATCCCTAAACATGGAGTGAGAAGAATTTCACATCTATTTCTCTCCCTCAAAACAGTGAAATGAGTGTTTCTCCCAAGATGGAAGTCTAAAGGATGTTTGTCCATTGAGTATTATCCTAAAAGCACTTGTGCATGTATTAAACTGACTAAACAGTTAAAAGGGAAAACCATCTCTCAATGTTCCACAAGGAAAATACACGTGTAATGAAACTTATGAATCACACCCTTCTTCAACTTTTTCCAATGATAAAATTGTATAGTGAATTTAGAACTAAAATGCAGCCACACTGACTATGTTTGGCTAACTTTTAGTGTAAATGCAGTGGCTCTTACAAGCATTATTTTTTGAACTTAAAATATGGGATGGTAGAATGGAACTGTGAAAGACACTTGTTGGAGAGATTAGGATGAATCCTTCCTGTGATCCCGAATAAATTTCTAGTTCCCTCTGAACCTACATTTCTTCTTCCAAAATACATGAACAATAATGTGTGTGTGTGTGTAGTATTTTTACGAGACTTTAGGGAGTTTTTTCTTACCACTTAATCATTGCTTAATATAGGCAGACAAAAAATATCTGTCCCTTCAGCGGTGACTCTTCAACACTGGTTGTAATTCTTACTTAAAGTATAGAAAAAAGCACAAATCCCCTTTCAATAGAAAAGCAACCCATTTGCTCTTTCTTTCTCTCTTTATTTTCCTGTGTGTCTCCTTTATGGTCACAGGGAACCCTTCAATTCTGATACTTATGGTCACCAAATGTGAGAAGGCTTGTCACCACAAAAGCAATTTTCTGTGACACCAGCTGGGTGTCCTACAACTTAACTCAATTCTGACACTATCTGCCTGCGTCAAGAAAGAAATCAAAGACAAATATTAGAACCAAAGATACTCTAGTGTTCATATCTCACAAGAAATTACAACAATGTTAGGAATTCTGTGCCGGGAACCAGGGGTAGAGACCTATATAATAAAATAAAAAATTATTCAGACTTCAAATATTCCTATTAGTTAAAATATTCATATATAGTTAAAATACTCATATGGAAGAAAGGGTAAAATGGTATCTTTTGTGTTTTCTTGATAGGGCCAGAGATAGGGGAGGATACCTTCCATCTACATCTGGGAGTCAAAATACCAGAAAAAGCCTGGTGAATGGTATCAAGCCTATCTATTGCTGCAGTTTTGATCCACAGAATTTTGTGTCTCTGCTAAACTTCACTGTAACACCTCTAACAGATGCTATTTATATGTTTGGGTTATACAGTAGCTTTGCATTTTTTTATTTCAATTTCCCTGATGATTGATGATGTCAAGCATCTTTTCTTATGCTTATTATTAGCTATTCATATATATTCTTTGGAGCAATGTGTATTCAAATCCTTTGCTTATTTTTTAATCAAGTCTTTTTTGTTGTGGTTGAGTTGTAGGAATCTTCTACAACTCTGCCTAATTTTTTAAAATCTCCTTATAATTAAATTTTAAGAGTTCTTTTTATATTCTGAATATAAGATCTTTATCAGATATATAATTTACAAATATTTTCTTCTGCTTTGTGACCTGTCTTTTCATTTTCTTAATGATTTTAGCTTGTGCATCTATGATTTATTTTGAATTAATTTTTATATGTGAAGTAGAGTAAAGGCTTAGTCCATTTTTAAAAAACATGAATATCCAACTGCCCCAGTACCACAGATGAAATGACTACCTTGTCACTCTTATATTTTCTTGATACATTTATCAAAAAACATTTAATCATGAATGTAAGGGATTATTGCTGAGCTCTCAAGTCTGTTTCACTGATCTATATGCCTACCTTTACATGAACATCACACTGTCTCCTATACTGTAGCTTATAATATGCTGTGAAATTAGATAGTGGAAGTCATTCAATTTTATTCTTCCTTTTCTAAGTTGTTTTGGTTATTCTAAGTTCTTACCATTTCCATGTACATTTTAGTAGCAAATCATCGATTTCTACACAAAAGCTTGCTGAGATTTTGATAAAGATCGTGATAAGTCTACAGATCTTTGAAGAAAATTTCCATCATATGAATATAGGGTCTTATAATCCCTGGTCATGGAATGTCTCCCTATTTTTCTTTAGTTTCTCTCAGAAGTTTTTTAACATGCAGTGTACAATTAGTGCACTTATTTTGTCCAGTTATTGGTAGATGCGTGTATCTGTGCTCACTCAGTCGTGTCCACCTCTTTCAACCTTTCATGGACTGTAATTCACCAGGTTGCTCTACCCATGGAATTTTCCAGGCAAGAATACCGGAGTGGGTTGCCATTTCCTTCTCCAGGGGATCTTTTTGACCCAGGGATCAAACCTGAGTCTCATGAGTCTCCTGCACTGGCAGATTCTTTACCACTGAGTCACCTGGGAAGCCCTATTTATCGGCACCCTTTTTCAAAATGAAGTATTTGCTTTCTGTTTTCTAGTTCATTGAAAGTTTTCATCACAAATGAGGGCTAGATTTTGTCGAATGCTGGTATCTTTTGGGAGAAGTCAATGGCAGCCCACTTCAGTACTCTTGCTTGGAAAATCCATTGGACGGAGGAGCCTGGTAGGCTGCAGTCCATGGGGTCGCGAAGAATCGGACACGACTGAACGATTTCACTTTCATTTTTCACTTTCATGCATTGGAGAAGGAAATGGCAACCCACTCCAGTGTTCTTGCCTGGAGAATACCAGGGACAGGGGAGCCTGGTGGGCTGCCGTCTATGGGGTCCCACAGAGTCGGACGCGACTGAAGTGACTTAGCAGCAGCAGTATCTTCTGAAATAATCATGTGGTTTTGTTCTTCATTGTTTTAGTAAGATGTTATTACATTAAATGACTTTAATTAGATGTTAAGTCAACTTTGCATTTTCAGGGATAAATCCCACTTAATCATGATATGTAATCTTTTAATGTGTTTTATATGTTGCTGAAATGAACTGGCTAGAAATTTGTTGAGATTTTACATCTATGTTCATGAAGGACATCTTTCTTTTTTGTGATATCATTGGTATCAGTAAATTGTGATATTGTGGTTTATAATAAGAAATATATATTTGGTCTTTGTCTCCATTTCTAGCACCAAGCTCCTGAAGCCCTTGGAATTTCCTAAGTGGTAAGAACAATATATTGTCTTGATATTCATAACAAGTCACTTTCAGCCACACCTAAGTTTATATTAGCAAGGTGATTTTTGGAAAGCACAGTAAGGAAGAGGATTAGCTGCCAAGAAAACAAACCGTGTGATTACAGGGTTGACAATTTCAGTCCCACCCCCAGCCTCCAGGAAGGGGAAAGTGAGTGAAGATGCAATCGCTTGTGATGTAATCAACCATGCCTCTGTGATGAAGCCTCCATAAAAACCTGAAAGGACAGGGTTCAGAGAGCTTCTGGGTTGGTGAACAAGAGTTTTGGAAGAGTGATCCATCGAACTCCTCACCCTTTCTCCATATTCTATGCATCTAGTTCATCTGGCTCTTCCTGTGTCCTATCTTTTTATTAATAAACTGATATCCACTAAGTAAAATGTTTCTCTGAGCTCTGTGAGTTGGTCTAGCAAACTAATAGAACCCAAAAAGGAAGAAGTCATTGGAACCTCCAATCTATACCTTCCCTAGGTGGCAGAGTGGATAAAGGATCTGCTTGCCAATGCAGGAGATGTCAGAGACACGGTTTGATCCCTGGATTGGGAAGATCCCCTAGGGTAGGAAATGACAATTCACTCCAGTATTCTTGCCTGGGAAATCCCATGCATAGAGGGCTATAGTCCATGGGGTCGCAGAAGAATCAGACAGGACTGAGCATGCACGTTGAGTTGAATCTATAGCTTGTTGGTCAGAAGCACTCAGGTTTGCAACTAGCTTCTGGAGTGGAAGCAGGCGCAGTCTTTTGAGGCTGAGTCTTTAACACGAGGAATGTCTCCTCATACTGTTAGAATGGAGTTGAATCATAGGACATCCATCTGGTTTTGAAGAACACCACCCCCACTCCCTATTAGAATTGGGCACAGGATTAGAGTAATACTGACTTCATAGAATAATCTGGAAAATGTTTCCTTCTCTATTTTCTGAAAGAGTTTGGTAGTATCTCTACTTTAACTGTTAAATAGGATTCACCAATGAATCTTTCTGGGACTGACCTTCTCATTGAATTACTCTGTTGTTTTCTTATTTTCTATTTTGTTGATTTCTAGTCTAATCTTTATTACTTCTCTCTGCTTGGCTTGAGTTTAGTTTACTGCTCTTTTTCTAACTTTTTTTTAAGTGATATACAGTTGGTTTACAATATTAAGATAATTTCAGAAGTACTGTATAGTAAGTTGACACTTTCGTACATTATGAAGTGATTGCCATGATAAGTCTAGTAAGCATCTGTCCCCCATACAAAGTAAATAAAATATCATTGATCATATTCTTTATGCTGTGTATTATATCCCTTGGTTTACTTAATTTATAACTGGAGATTGGCACCTCTTAATTCATTTCATTTATTTTTTCCCCACTTCACCCCTTTCTTCTCTGGCAACCACCTGTTTGTTCTCTGTGTCTGAGTCTGTTTTTGTTTTGCTTGTTTTTGTTTTTTAGACTTCACACATAAGTGAAATCATATGGTGTTTATCTTTCTCTGATTTCTTTCAGTTAGCATAATACCCTCTATTTTGTTGCAAATAGCAAGACTTCATTTTCTTTATGAATGAGCTATATGCCAGTGTTTATATATACTACATCTTCTATATTCATTCATCTATTGATGGACCTTAGATTGCCTCCATATCCTGGCTACTGTAAATAATGTTGCAATGAACATTGGAGTGCATATAATTTTTTCAAATCAGTGTTTTTGTTTTCTTCAGACAAATATTCATGAGTGAAAGTTCTGGACTATATGAAAGTTCTATTTTAAGTTTTTGAGAAGCCTCCATAATGTTTTCCATAGTGGCTGCATCAATTTACAATCCCATCAACAGTGTGCAAGGTAGCCAACAGATCACAGGTAGCTCACCAAAGCTTGTTTCAGTAGACTCACACAGCGCTGGAGTTCAGTGAACATTTAATTTCTATTAGAATCAACCAATCAACTGACTGTCAGTTCTGGTGTATATGTTTATGTGTGCTTTATTCATATTTTTCTTTTTTCTCTGATTTCCTTAGTATTTTAGTTGGACATGAGGAAAAGTAATGTCATGATATGCTAATAAGATGCTGTTTGAATCCCAAAGTAAAATCTAATTTTTAGATTTTGAGGGGCATGGATTTCAAAAGTTCAGAAAATATATAGATATTATAGCATAACCTGAGACTCTGAAAAAGGTGGAAATTTATGAAGGTTGACGTCGATGTGAAAATTAAATTTTACTTCAGTTCAGTTCAGTTCAGTTGCTCAGTCGTGTCTGACTCTTTGTGACCCCATGAACCACAGCACGTCAGGCCTCCCTGTCCATCACAAACTCCCATAGTTTACTCAAACTCATGCCCATCGAGTCGGTGATGCCATCCAGTCATCTCATCCTCTGTCGTCCCCTTCTCCTCCTGCCCCCAATCCCTCCCAGCATCAGGGTCTTTTCCAATGAGTCAACTCTCCACATCAGGTGGCCAAAGTATTGGAGTTTCAGCTTCAACATCAGTCCCTCCAATGAACACCCAGGACTGATCTCCTTCAGGATGGACTGGTTGGATCTCCTTGTAGTCCAAGGGACTCTCAAGAGTCTTCTCCAACACCACAGTTCAAAAGCATCAATTTTTCGGCGCTCAGCTTTCTTCATAGTCCAACTCTCACATCCATACATGACCACTGGAAAAACCATAACCTTGACCAGATGGACCTTTGTTGGCAAAGTAACATCTCTGCTTTTTAATATGCTATCCAGGTTGGTCATAACTTTCCTTCCAAGGAGTAAGCATCTTTTAATTTCATGGCTGCAGTCACCATCTGCAGTGATTTTGGAGCCCCAAAAAATAGAGTCTGACACTGTTTCCACTGTTCCCCCATCTATTTCCCATGAAGTGATGGGACCAGATGCCATAATCTTAGTTTTCTGAATGTTGAGCTTTAAGCCAACTTTTTCACTCTCCTCTTTCACTTTCATCAAGAGGCTTTTGAGTAGACTCAAATTCTCCCCAATCCAGAGGAAAACAACCCATAATGAATGTGAAATTACTACAAAAGCAGTGATGCAATGAGATCAACCACTAAATAAATGTAACAATAGTACATATCATTTTACTTTTGATCATGATTTTTTTTTGATGTTTGATATAAACGGTTCTGAAAATTCATCTGGAAGGAAAATACATAAAAGTATACAGAAAACTCAGTAAAAAAAAAAAAAAAATGAGAAGTTGGTCTACCAGTTGTATTTTAAAAGTGTGATCATGAAAATGTGTGGTATAGGTGGTGAAGTGATTAAGTGTGGTGGTGCAATTGTTGAGCTGCCACGCTTCTACTGCAGGGGCATAGATTCCATTCCTGGGTCAGGGAACTAAGATCCTACATTCTGTGCCACATGGGCAAAAACAGGTGGCATAGGTGTTGGGACAGATAGATGAACAGAACAAATAAAAGTTCAGTTGAACTTTTCTCTGCATTGTAATAAACATCTTCATCATTATCACTTACGTTAGCTGAATATTTACTATGGACCAGTTGCTACTCTAAGTTCTTTCATGTATTAACATATTTAATTCTCATGATGATCCTGAATCATGGCCCTTCCAATTTCCAGTTAGACTGTTTAACTCCATGACATACTGCCAGTGTGAGTCTAATAAAAGACATGAAGGAAAGGCTGGCATTAAAGTGTTGAATCAAACAAACTAAATAAGCAAAAAGAACTGGGCTGGGTAAGCAGTGGAGAAACAGACATGGAGAATAGACTTATGGACATGGGGAGAAGGGAGGAGAGGGTGAGATGTGTGGAAAGAGTAACATGGAAACTGACATTACCATATGTAAAATAGAGAGCCAACGGGAATTTGTTGTGTGGCTTAGGAAACTCAAACAGGGGCTCTGTACCAACCTAGAGAGGTGGGATGGGGAGGGAAACAGGAGGGAGGTTCAAAAGGGAGGGGATATATGTACACCTGTGGCTGATTCATGTTGAGGATTGACAGAAAACAACAAAATTCTGTAAAGCAATTATCCTTTAATAAAAAGATAATAAAATTAAAAAAAAAAGAATGGAGAACATTCTGAGAACTGGGGAGTAGGGCAGTTATATACCCCCTTCACATCAGCCCTACTCGACTAGCACAGGATTTGTGGTCATTTGCACAGGAAAATGGGCCAATCTGGGTTCTTTCTCAAAGTGAGTTTATCACTGACCACCCAGTGTCACTCCTAGGATGCTCAGAGATGGTCAATGTTGCACATGAGTAAAAGATCCTGATATATGGGATAGGCATGTCTAGATGATGCCGGGATCCTGGATGGGGAAGGCATCTCAGTCTAGTGGCAAAAGCAGCAAAGTATTAAGTAATTCAAGAAACAACACCTGGGACCAATCTTCATAGGCCTATTCCAGGGGTGGGTGTCTTCAAAGTGTCTTAATTAGTGGAGAGAAGACCAATAAGAATCATGGTTTTGGAGTCACAGATTATGGAATATAATCATCTCTCTCTTGTTCTTACATCTAGTGATGTGTTTCCTCTATCCTGGCTTTTGAGTGCTCATAAACTTAAGGCCATTCTTTGGTCATTTTATAATAGCATCCACTGAGACTCAGCACCCTGCTGGACTTCATGTACCAGATGGCTAGTGCAAGGAAGAGCTGAGAGAAAGGATTGAGGCATTGAATAGTTTGGGAGTAGGAAGTCTGGTTTGCTAAGACAGAGTTTTTAGGTTTCTTTTTTTACCCAAAAAGTGATTCAGGGAAATGTCAAAAAGTGAATCTCCAGCTCAGATCTCTCTTCTTCCAGCATTAATCCACACCTTGAAGCTACACTTCTTCTTCAGTCATGATTGCCTCTGGTGGGTTACTCATTAATTAGGGCTTTGGTTTAACGGCCAATCCCCCACTTCCACCTTGAAAGCCAACATCCTTCCTAGGAAGTGGCCACCTGTCTTTGCTTGCTTACATCAAGGTATTACATCTCCCCTCGTTTATTCCAGCTCCCAGCCCGATGTTCCTGATCAGGACTTGGCTTTCTGAGAAGACTGGAGCTGACATCAATGGAGAGCAGATGCTGGTCAGAACCTGTCAGGCTCCTCTCCCTGGTTCCCCAAGCTGACTAGTTTCTGCACCACTGCCTATGAAATTGGCACCGGGGTTCAGTTGCCCAGTCATATCTGACTCTTTGCAACCCGATGGACGGCAGCACGCCAGGCTTCCCTGTCCCTCACCATCTCCCGGAGTTTGTCCAAGTTCATATCCATCGTATCGGTGAGGCCATTCAGCCATCTCATCCTCTGATGCCCTCTTCTCCTTCTGGCCTCAATCTTTCCCAGCATCAGGGACTTTTCCAAGGAGTCAGCTGATTCCCTCTCAAAAGCATGGCAGTACCACACAAAGACCCGTATATAAATAATCATGGCAGCATTAATCATAAAAACCCCAGACCGGAAGCAATCCGAATATCCATCAACTAGGCGAAAGTGCTTTGTTTTTTTTTTTTAATTGTGGTTTATCCAGTCAGTAGAAAATTACTCAGTAATAAAAAGGCAAAAACTACCAAGACATGAATGAATATTCAAAATGAATCACCTTCAAAAGCATCACACTAAGTGAAAGATGTCAGATAAAAAGGACTGAAATGGAGCCAGACGCTGTGGTCCTTGCCTCCATCCCCCATGTCCTCAACCTGCCTTTGGTCTGTGGAAAGCTTTAGTCAAAGAATAAGTTTAATCAGAAAAAATGAGAACATGCGGAAACAAAGGAAAACAGGTAAAGGAGATCAAATAATAACAATGTACTCATTAAGCATCATCAAGGACCTGTAGTTCTTTCTCAAGGGCCATGGACAGTATTCTGAGCCATATCCTGTGAGCTCTCTTACAGATACTGAAACTCCCACCCGGTGGGAGAAGTTAGCTACACGATGACCAGATCGTACCCATGACAGAAGCTGCCGCAGTTCCGAAAACTGGCCTCAAAGAAATGGGAGCAAACAGACCCTGGACCTGAAGACTAACTGTACCTAAAACAACCAAGAGGACGCTGGTCAGATCACTGCTGAGGTGGTCTGTCAGAGATGACTGCACTGTTTCTGTGCGTAGCCCCACCACCACGCCACTGTCTGAAAAAGCTCTTGCCCCAGTGGAAGCCAGTGGGGTGGAGCCAGCCTTCTGACAGGCATCCACCCACCTCTCCCTCAGTTTTTGGCATCTGAAATAAAGCAAACTTTCCACCAACCTGGCCTGTTTATTGGCTTTTGGGTGATGAGCAGCTGGACCCCATCCCAGCAGTCCTATCAGTAACAGGACTACATCTTCAATAATTCTATTTATTTAAAAGTCCAGACAAGGAAAGTGTAGTAGAGACAGAAAGCAGATCAATGCTTGTCCAGGTTAGGAGGGAGGATTTATTGTGAAAAGACACAAGGGAACTTTCTACAGGGATGGAAATGTTCTAAAAGTGAGTTGTGGGGGTGGTTACACAACTCTACAAATTTACCAGAATCATTGAATTGATAATCATAGTAAGTAAGTTTTACGTTATGTAAATCTTACCTCAATAAAGATGCTAAAAAATAATAATAATAATAAAAGAAAAAACCATGGCAGCGATCTCCGTAGATTCTATATGGAACAGATTCCCCTTCCCTAAAACAGAGTTCAGAACATAATCCCCAGGTCACCTGATGATGGTCTGAAGATTAAGAGAATACAGGAATGTCTATACTGGAGGTGACTGTGTGCACACCCAGGAATTGTTAGCAATACCTGCCAAGTCCTTGGGAACAATAAATAGAAAACTTAGTCTACAAAAAACGTGTGTTCAAGAATTATCACATCCCTTTTCTGCATAACCCGAATCAATTTCTATTTTCCATCTTCAACTTCCTAGCTTGTGAAACAATCATCCTCATTGCTTACTGAAATTCCCACTTCTTGCTCATACCATTGAGGTAGGCCATGGAGCCAAAACACTGATGCTGGAGGTGTCTTCTTGTCCTTGCTCATGCATTTGCATGCAGTCATGGCCCTATCTGCATGACCCCTTCTGACCAATATTCCTTTGTTGTTTTAGTCCCACTCTCTGGCACTGAATTCCCTGGTGGCTCAGTGGTAAAGAATCCGCTTGCCAATGCAGGAGACATGGGTTTGATCCCTGGATCAGGAAGATCCCCTGGAGAAGGAAATGGCAACCCATTCCAGAATTCTTGCCTAGAATATCCCATGGACAAAGAAGTCTGGCAAGCTGCAGTCCATGGGGTCACAAAAGAGACAGCCACGATTTAGTGACTAAACAACTAAACAGGCACAGGAATCCTTGCTGAGATGGCCCACGGGGCCTGTATAGGTGACAGGTTGCAAGTCAGTGGCATGGAAACTACATCTGGTCTGCAGCTGTGCTTTGTTTGGCCTATGTTTTGTTTTAAAAACATTGTAGCCAACTTTTAAAAGTCAGAAGGGTTCAGGGAAAAAAACACAATTTCTGGCTTCTCTAGAACATCAGGAAAGCTAGAAATAATGGGCACTTCTCCATGTGGCCACGATCACAGGAGCTGAGGAACGACTGCCCCTCTGATGTTTGACATGGACACATCCAACCTCAATCTTCCCCCAACACTGAGGCAGGGTGTCAGTTGATGTTTTCATAATATTTGCAAGATTTGTTGTTGTTGTCATTTACACTAGGCCCTTTGAAACCACTTGTCTGACCTGCCTTTGCCGTAGCAGGTGTTTGAGATCCGTGGTACGGCTGCCCCATGGCCATCCCCTTACCCCTCCCCAGTAGATGAGACACACTTTCTGTGGCTTCTCTCTCCCTTACCAGTGGTATTCTCCTGCTAGTCTGTGAAAGAACCTTCTTTATCCATTTTTTAAAAGTCATTTCGTTTGACAAGCCAAACTCAATTTTAGCCCTGGGGTTTAGCCTTTTAAAAGCCAAAACTAGAAAATGGTTTTCTTTCCAGGCAGCAGGAGCTTTTGTCCTTTCACAGACCTCTTTTGAGAAAAGGGGAGCAGAACCAAAAATTCTTGCTTAAAAGGAGAAGAGAGAAGAGAAAATATTGTGGAAAGAGGGAACATGGGTTAATATCTCAAAATTTTAACTCACAGGCATAACTTTGTTTTCAGATACCTAATTAAAAGACGTATTCAGTTCAGTACAGACACTCAGTCATGCCCAGCTCTTTGCCAGCCCATGGACTGCAGCACGCAAGGCTTCCCTGTCCGTCACTGGAACTTGCTCAAACTCATGTCCATTGAGTCAGTGATGTCATCCCACCATCTCATCCTCTGCCATCCCCTTCTCCTCCTGCCTTCAGTCTTTCCCAGCATCAGGGTCTTTTCCAATGAATCAGTTCTTCGCATTAGGTGGCCAAAGTATTGGAGTTTCAGCTTCAGCATCAGTCCTTCCAATGAATATTCAGGACTGATTGCCTTTCTCCTTCTGTCCAAGGGACACTCAAGACATAGTAGTTGAGTCAAATGACTCATCAATTAATATAAACACATTCCATCTTTTACTTGGAGTCAAAGTACCATCTGTTCAGTGAGTTGTTATTCCCTTTACTTGTAATATTGCTGGGCTGTTAATACTGGAAGAATGTATGATTATGCAGCTAAGTGCCAGGCCCCCCTGGAATGGAAAGGATGCTTCAGTTCCAACCATGGTCAGAAGCTAACTCCCCGACAAACATAAGCTGTCACTAGGTACCCCTTCCTGTCTCGGGCAAGTGTGCTGAACTGCAAACCCGCAGGTAGAACAGAACTCTGAGAAGGTCAGAACCCAGGCAGCATGTGAATGCTCAAGTCAAAGAGAACTGCAGGGAGCCAGTGAAGGACATTCCAATCCTGGGGCCCGTAAAGAAAAAGCAGACGGTCTGTAGGCACGTAGCCAAGCTCACTGGAGGGGGGCGGAGGTCCTCTGTAGGCTGCACTTGGAGTGAACTCTGAGCATTACAGATGAGAAGGCGGAGGGCTCTGTGTAAACTGTTATTATGAAGGCAAAGAAACAAAGAGGTTCCATCCCAGTACAGAATGTCATCAGACCACACAAAAGGATCCGCTGGCCCGAGACCGCAAAACAAGGTTTCCAGGCAGAGTGGACACAATCACTTAGCCACTGACAAGGCTTACTACCAGATCTCAAGGGGCCAGGCACTGGAAGTTGTTTAAAGCTCATTAAATGATGTTAATAGTTTTTCCCCTTTATTGAGGTAAAGTTGATTTACAATGTTCTATAAATTTCAGATGCATAAATAACCACCAGTGACTCACAATTCTTAAAGGTTATACTCCATTTATAGTTATCAAAAAATATTGGTTTTATTTCCTGTGCTGTATAACATATCCTTGTAGCTTGTTTATGTAGTTTGTACCTCTTAATCCCCTATCCCTATCTTGCTAAGAGCAATGACATTGGGAAGTAGTGTAAATTAATCAATCAACTAATCAATAAAAATACCAGCATCAGTTAGTCAGTCAGTTCTGTCACTCCGTCATGTCCAACACTTTGCAACCCCGTGGACTGCAGCCAGGCCTCCCTGTCCATCACCAAACCCTGGAGTTTACTCAAACTCATGTCCATTGAGTCGGTGATGCCATCCAACCATCTCATCCTCTGTCACTCCCTTCTCCTCCCGCCTTCCATCTTTCCCAGCATCAGGGTCTTTTCAAATGAGTCAGTTCTTCACATCAGGTGGCCAAAGAATTGGAGTTTCAGCTTCAGGATCAGTCCTTCCAATGAATATTCAGGACTGATCTCCTCTAGGATGGACTGGTTGGGTCTCATTGCTGTCCAAGTGACTCTCAAGAGTCTTCTCCAACACCACAGTTCAAAAGCATCAATTCTTTGGTGCTCAACTTTCTTTATAGTCCAACTCTCACATCCATACATGACTAGTGGAAAAACCATAGCTTTGACTAGATGGATCTTTGTTGGCAAAGTAATGTCTCTGCTTTTTGATATGCTGTCTAGGTTGGTCATAACTTTTCTTCCAAGGAGCAAGCATCTTTTAATTTCATGGCTGCAGTCACCATCTGCAGTGATTTTGGAGCCCAAAAAATAGTCTGTCACTGTTTCCCCACCTATTTGCCATGAAGTGATGGGACTGGATGCCATCATCTTAGTTTTCTGAATGTTGAACTTTAAGCCAACTTTTTGACTCTCTTCCTTCACTTTCATCAAGAGGCTCTTTAGTTCTTTTTCATTTTCTGCCATTAGGGTTGTGTCATCTGCATATCTGAGGTTATTGTTATTTCTCCTGGCAATCTTGATTCCAGCTTGTGCTTCCAGCCCAGCGTTTCTCATGATGTACCCTGCATAGAAGTTAAATAAGCAGGGTGACAATATACAGCCTTGACATACTCCTTTCCCTATTTGGAACCAGTCTGTTGTTTCATGTCCAGTTCTAACTGTTGCTTCCTGACCTGCATATAGGTTTCTCAAGAGGCAAGTCAGGTGGTCTAGTATTCCCATCTCTTTCAGAATTTTCCACAGTTTATTGTGATCCACAGAGTCAAAGGCTTTGGCATAATCAATAAAGCAGAAGTAGATGTTTTTCTGGAACTTTCTTGCTTTTTCAATGATCCAATAGATGTTGGCAATTTGATCTCTGGTTGCTCTGCCTTTTCTAAATCCAGCTTGAACATCTGGAATTTCACGGCTCATGTATTGTTGAAGCCTGGCTTAGAGAATTTTGAGCATTACTTTTCTAGCATGTGAGATGAGTACAATTGTGTGGTAGTTTGAGCATTCTTTGGCATTGCCTTTCTTTGGGACTGAAATGAAAACTGACCTTTTCCAGTCCTGTGGTCACTGCTGAGTTTTCCGAATTTGCTGGCATATTGAGTGCATCAACTAATCAATAAAAATACCAGCATGCACATTGCAATTCCAAGACACCTTTTCCCTTTGAATATTGAAGCTGAGTTGCGGTGAAGTGGCCTGATGTAAATCTCCTGTTGTTTATTACCAAAGCTGGGGGGGCAGGGGGAGCACAGCTAAATTGAAGACCTAGTCTTTCTACCCCTGAAGAGATATCTCATTGCCCAAGAGGCAACATTTGTTTCTTCCAACTCAGATATAATTGGGAAGGGAGCCAATGACCAAGGACATAAAGAGATGATTGGATGGGATATAATACCTACATAGTGTGTTAACTTTCCTTCATGATGGTTTGGAAACCTCTGTTTTACTGGACAATTTAATCCCTGCTAGAACACACAAATCACCTTAGACAGGGGGAGATCTATAGGTATGTGTGTGCATCCCAGAGACTCTAGTTAACATTCAGAAAAGTAAACTATCAAGCAAGTGACGTCATACATGTCCCCTTCTGACCCACCCTCATGATTGACTCCTGGGAAGAAAAAACTCACAGGAGGCTGCCCACCTGCTCTGTCACTTGTCAGGGCTACCTGAGACCTTATCCACCCTGGTTTCATACTTTCTATTTTTTCCTTATTGTCTCCCTACTTTTCTTTTCCACTTCTACCTTTGTTCCATATGCTAGTTGGACTGGAATCAACTGTGTCCTTGCCTTCGTACTGGGTGAACCCAGTTCCTGGCCAGGCTCTGGCAATTAGGATGAGTTCAATCTAACCCCTCTCATCCCCACCCTTACGCTACCCTGCCACCGCCCCCACCCTGTCTCGCTTGTCCTCCGGTTCAAGTGCTCCCAGCTCCTGGCATATGAACAGCATCTGGACGTGTAGTCAGTATCATGGTTCGTGGTGAAAGAGCCACAGAGAGGCCAGGAGGGGAGGAAAGGAAAACAGAAAGCTGAGAAGGAGGGCAGCATGCAAACTCGACCCGTTAGGTACATGGCAGGATTCCCAGTAACTAATGACCATAAATTAGATGAAGAAATCATTGGAGAAGATACAGTCAAAACATAGCTCAGATAGAAGCCTCATTTAGCTAGTCAGAGCCACATCTAATAATAGTTGGAAACGAGTAGAATAATTTGATCAACGACTTTTTTTTGCAAGTTGCATCACTTGTTTTATAGTTTTAAAATACATATAATTTAGACCAGTGTTATTCAGTAGCACAATGTGGCTACTTAAATTTAAAGTAATTAAAATTAACTACAATTAGAGACTTCCCTGGTGGTTCAGTGGTTAAGACTTCACCTTCCAGTTCAAGGGGTGTGGGTTCGATGTCTGGTTGGGGACCTAAGATCATGCTGGCCAAAAAATAAAACAGGAACAATATTGTAACAAATTCAGTAAAAACCTTAAAAAGTGGTCCACATCACAAAATATCTCTAAAAAACAGTAAAATTAACTACATTTAAAAATTCAATTCCTCAGTTGCACTAGTCATGTTTCAAATACTTGATTTCCCCATGTGGCCAGGGCCTACCGTATTGAACGGCAGAGGTATAGAACATTTCCAGCATCTCAAAAAGACTCAGTGTTTTTCATTTATCAGGTTACTGTTTCCTCCATATCGAGTGAATAAGTGTATTGTGTGTTGCTTGTAGCTCTGACTACTGTGAAATTTTCCTTCAGCACTGTGGAGGTAACTGACATGACACTCTGGACCACCTATTTATGCAATCAGCTTGTGATCTCTGTTCCCTTTTTGCACACATCCGTGTACTATTTCCATCTGACAACAGATTGATGACACTCTTGTGCCACTTTATGACTCTGTAGATTTGATAGTATTCAATTCAGGATAAGCAATTCACATTCCATAGTCACTTTTGCTCCCATGATTAAGAGATTTCTTAATCCCTATCAATACCCATTAGTATCTGAGGAGCTGTTATTTTAAGCAGAGATGAGCTCTGCCCACACTACCACTCTCCTACTGGAGCCAGTGACTCCCCACATCACTACCTGCATCATCAGATCAGCAGGATGACAGAGCCACACAGCCAGAAAGATTGTACCACAGCCTGAATCTGCTACAGTGTTCTCCAATCTGAGCTCTAATAAAATGCACAACCTTATCCCATAATCTGATACATTTATTGGAGGTGGTACCCCCAAACATGGCCTAAATAGCCTCAAAAAAAAAAACAGTAGGAGGGTGGTGGAAGAGGGATAGATTGGGAACTTGGGGTTAACAGATGCAAACTATTATATGTAGAATGGATAAACAACAGGGTCCTACTGTATAGCACAGGCAATGACGTCCAATATCTTCTAATAAACCATAATGGGAAAATGGGAAAATGAGTATACAAATATATTCTCATGACTGAATCACTTTGCTGTACAACAGAAATTGACAGAACATTATAAACAAACTGTTCATTATTTAAAAAACAAGTAAACCAAAGCAAACTCTCTTTCTTAATAGAGGTCCAAGATGCAAAAATGTGTTCTTTACATTAAAGAAAAATTTCCTGGAATGCTCCAGAACATTCAGTTGAGTTCAGTTGCTCAGTCGTATCCGACTCTTTGTGACCCCATGAATCACAGCAAGCCAGGCCTCCCTGTTCCTCACCAACTCCTGGAGTTTACTCAAACCTATGTCCATCGAGTCGGTGATGCCATCCAGCCATCTTATCCTCTGTCGTCCCCTTCTCCTCCTGCCCCCAATCCCTCCCAGCATCAGGGTCTTTTCCAATGAGTCAACTCTTCACATGAGGTGGCCAAAGTACTGCAGTTTCAGCTTCAACATCAATGCTTCCAATGAACATCCAGGACTTTAGGATGGACTGGTTGGATCTCCTTGCAGTCCAAGGGACTCTCAAGAGTCTTCTCCAACACCACAGTTCAAAAGCATCAATTCTTCAATGCTCAGCTTTCTTCACAGTTCAACTCTCACATCCATACATGACCGCTGGAAAAACCATAGCCTTGACTAGACGGACCTTTGTTGGCAAAGTAATGTCTCTGCTTTTTAATATGCTGTCTAGGTTGGCCATAACTTTCATTAGTTCACTACAAAACTTTAAAATGTCTTAGGACCTTTGGTATATATGTATGTGACTAGAGCATCTAGGATAAATGCTACTTCCTGATTACCAAGTCTATTTAGCAAAATGGGATCAAAATAGTAGAACAGTATGATATTTCTGGGGCTTCTCAGGTGGCACAGTGGTAAAGAATTTGCCTGCCAATGCAGGAGACACAAGAGATTCAGGTTCAATCCCTGATTCAGGAAGATGTCCTAAAGTAGGAAATGACAACCCACTCCAGTATTCTTGTCTGGAAAATTCTATGGAATGAGGAGCCTGGCAGGTTACAGTCCATGGGGTCGCAAAGAGCCGGACACAACTGAACACACATACAGAGGACCATGATGACAATGACAGCCCATCTCTAACATCCTTAAAACACATCGCTATTCTTCTTTCTGGAGTGACTATTATCCTGCAAAAACCAAGGGAACAGTGCAAAGTATTGTATGCAAGGCACGTGCACTGAATCTGTACCTTTTTTTTCTTTTGAGCTTTGTTTTTTATTGGGGTATAGCTGATTAACAATGTTGTGATAGCTTCAGGTGAACAATGAAGGGACTCAGTCACACATATGTATGTATCCATTCTCTCCCTGAATCTGTATATTCAGTAAGTTGTTTCAAAACTCTCTTATTCTATGGGTCTATTTACCTGTCTCTCCACAATACCACAAGGTCTTAATTGCTATAGTTTTATTAAAATTTTGTTATCTGTTAGAACAGTTTTCTTCTTCAGAAATATCTTGAGTCTTCTAGACTTTCTGCTCTTTCATTTAAGTTTCAAAATCAGCTTGTTAAATTCCATGAGAAAAAACTCTCTAGTGATTTGGAATGGATTTGTCTTCAAGAGAGCCATCATTATGTTTGAGATAGAAGTTTAAGATTATTGGTAGTTACAGAATAAAGATTTCATGGGAATGAGTGTGAATAAAAATTGAAGGGATTAACTGAGTGTTTTTTCTGATACGTGGTATTTGTCCCAACAATGTTTTATTTTTACTGTTATATAATCAACTTTAAACTCTTGTAAAAGCAGATCAAGGAAAGGAATGAGAAGAGAATGTAGCTTGGAAATAAAGCTTGAAGTCTGAAGGAACATATTTTGGTTTTCTTTGCTATTCAACTAGCAAAATTTGGAGGTACTTTACCCTGGAGAAGAAAATGGCAACTCACTCCAGTATCTTTGCCTGGAAAACCTCATGGGCAGAGGAGCCTGGTGGGCTGTAGTCCATGGGGTCTCAAAGAGTCAGACACGACTGAGTGACTAACACTTGCTTACTTACAGATGAAAGTAAAGAAACAATCTGAAAGATGGAGAATAAAAACTGAAGAAGACAGAAGATGACTGAGGCAGCAAGAGTTTGGTAACCATAGAGTGGAAATCTCCCTCTCTTTCTATCTTTGTGTGTGTGTGCATGCGCTCATATATACCCTGCATACATGCATGCAGTAGGTGGCGTTTCAAGAGTTCACAACATTAAAGAGGGAAATTTTCCACAAAGCATTATCCCCAAAGGATGTCTCTATGTATTCTAATAGAATGGAGGGAAATCATTAGATTTGGGACACTGAGGAACTGTAGGAACAAAGTATTACTATAGGCAAATATGACCCATTTTTAGAGTTTTTTTTAAAAAGGAAATTAGATATGACTTGACAATTAGTAGGTTTCACGGTAGAGAGCACCCCAAGTTAACATTCCCAACCAGTTGTATGACTTTTATATAATGCCTTAAGAACTACTTCAATTTCTCTGTATAGATATAATTTCACCCATCTTATTTAGAAGGAAAATTTCTCCTCTTCATAACTCAAGGAGAACATTTTTATAAATTAGAGATTGAGTTTCCTTTTAGGAAAACATATTAAGAATCCCATGGACAGAGGAGCCTGTCAGGCTACAGTTCATAGGGTCTCAGAGTCAGACATGACTAAAGCAACTTAGCAAGCGTTCATTAAGAACTGAAAAAAATATTATAAGAGTAAATCACTTCTCCTTCAAGTGAACAAGTTTCTGAAATTTAATAATATGATAATGAAAGTAAATTTTCAGATCAAATGATGACATAGAAATTCAACAAGGAGAAACATGCTAAAAGTCGAATGGTACTTTTAGTTTTCTTTCCAGAAGAATGAAATTTCACAAGCATAGTCTTAGGAAGTTTGCAGTCTACACTCAGTTGTTTTAAAGTTATTGATCATGATTTAACCTAATTGTAATTTGTTTTATCTGAGAAAGTGTGTATATGATTCTATGGCTTATAAAATTATTTTAATAATCAAAGTAAAAATGATTAAAGTATAAATAGAAGAGGTTGTGATTTCTCTTACATTACTAGAAAGCTGCCAGTGAAAATGATGTATTAATAATTCTATTAGTGTTACACATGACTTCAGGAATAGCAAGCCTTAATACTATCTTTTCAATCACCTTTATTTTTAAATGACCACATGTGGTTCTTGCTTTTGTTCTATCTTGTGTTTGGGGGGAGTTTCACCCTCCCACTTTCCCCCTCATACACATCTTAATAATTTTATGCTTCTTGGAGTAAGTTGTAAATAATCTTTAATTAAAACATAACTAGTTCCTTCACTGTGTCCCAAATAGACAAAAATCATTTTTCTTTAAGTCATTAGGGCTCTACTTGAAAATTATGGTCTCAGGATTAAGTAAGACTTTGATGACTTGAGAGAGTAACAAACTGTACCACATACTGCATCTTGCTCACTCAGTGAGAGCTAATTCAGTAGCTGACTAAATCTCACAAATGCATTTAAAGGGAAATGGATGCTGATTCCTAGATTCTATCATTTAATGTGTAAGTGGGGAGTTTCAGATGCCGTTATTTGCCATAATAAGTCTGATGTCATTCGGTAACAAAGTTCCGGAGCTGAAATTAGCATCACCAGCTTTGAAATCAACCTGTCACATTCTAATGAACCAGTTCTATTTGTCTGGATTAAAATGGAATCATTCATAGGACTTCCAGAATGGTGACATGAGGACCCTCTTCCCAGTAGAACAACTACAAATGATTAATTAAAAAAAAAAAAACAGTGACTTGGAAATTGTTCTAAAGAAATAGAGAAAATGTAAAACATTTATTCCAGAAAATGCACTCAATTTTTTTTAAGAACAGCAGAGTCTGTGGCAACTGATCCCTAATCCACTTCCTCCGGGGCTTCCTAGGTAGCTCCGTGGGTAAAGAAGCCACCAACCAGGAGATACAAGAGATGTGGGTTTGATCCCTCGGTCAGGAAGATCCCCTGGTTGCGGGCATATCAATCTACTCCAGTAGTCTTGCCTGGAGAATCCCGTGGACAGAGGAGTCCATAGGGTCACAAAGAGTCGGACATGACGGAAGCGACTTAGCACGCGTGCATGCACCATTTCCTGCCACCTCCTCAGCTCAGCATCATGGAAACTATTCCTGTTGGGTTGTAACGAAGAGCACAGAGCCCCTCTCCATCTTGCTCTCAGTCTTTATCTATGGAATCTTCCCTAGAGGAGCATCCTCCATCAATGCTCATCCCCCCAGCTCCTCCTCCAGAAACTCTATTCTAGCAAAGGGCAATTAAGGGATCTGGGGCTCCCTTTCTCCACCCAGAAAAGACGGAGGGTGGAAACACAACGCTAGTCCCCAGTTACTCTGCCCCGGCTTGCTCATGGGGAGGATGTTTCAAGCTGAGACAGTGGAGATGCAAAGATCGGGACTTATCAACATCACCTAGCATTTCACTTGAATCACAGAATTATCCCCACCTCTAAACCCCTAATAGTGACACACAGGTTTTACACAAAGGTAGTAAAACAGATCATAGGAAGGAATAACTCCATAGCTCCAGGAATCCAATATCCAGGGGCCCTAATTGAATTAAATCAAACTGTGGAGCAATTTATGCCCCAGGGCATTGTTGAAAACAATAGGATCATCGACTGGCGATTAGTGGAGGTAACAGAGGGGTATTATCGACAGAGGCAAAAAACTTAACAGGGAGCACAGGGGAAGAGATAAAGAAGCCCTGATGAAACCACTGCCACCTTGAGAGACTATGTGCCTACCTGAGACTGGTCCTCCCTATGCGGACCCACATCAGAAAATATACAGATTTCACTAAAATTGTCTATTTCAACAAAAGTGATGAGACATACAGAAACAGCAAAGTATGACCTATATATAGAGAGAGAGAGAACAAAAACAACAACAAAAATGCAGGCAATAGATAACAGCCTTCGAGAAGACTCAATGATCATACATAGCAGACCAATCTTTGAAGGCTATTATAAAATATTCAAAGAACTGAAGGAAACCATGCCTAAAGAAGTGAAGGCAGACATGATGACAATATCTCAGCAAATAGACAATGTCAAAAAAGAGATACATACTATACAAGAAAACCAAATAGACATTCTGGAGATGAACAGTAAAAATACTCAAAAAAAAAAATTTCACTAGACACTCAACAGTAGGTTTAAGCAGATATAAGAGAAAATCAGTGAACTTGAAGATAATTTCCATAAACTATGTAATGTAAATACACAGAACAAGAATGAAAAAAATGGACAGAATCTCAGGGAACACAATATACCTAAACTTATGGAATGCAACTGAAGCAGTGCCCAGAGAGAAATTTATAGCACAAATACTTAAAAAGAATGAATAAACTAATAATCTGACTTTTCACCTTAAACCCCTTGAAAAAGGTGGGCACACTAATACTAAAGCAAACAGAAGAACGCACATAGTAAAAATGAGAAAGAAGAGAAAAGAAACAGAAAATAGAAAAACAATAGAGAAAATCAGTGGAACAAAACGGAGGGAAGACGACAAAATTGACAAATCTTTAGCTAGATTAACTGGGGAATAAAGATGAAAGACTCAGATGAAGGAGGGAACATCACTACTGACCTTACAGGAATGAGAGGGATGTTGAAAGGGGACTTTCCTGGTGGTCTAGGGGTTAAAACTCTGTGCTTCCACTGCCAGGGGGAAGAGATTTGATCCCTGGTGAGAGAACTAACTTCCCACATGCCACATAGTGTGACCAAAAAAAACCAGAACAAAACAAAAAGGATGCTAAAGGAATAATATGCAACTGTATGTAAACAAATTAGATAATTTAGATGAAAGGAACAAATTCTTAGAAAGAAACTGACAAAAGAAGAAACAGATTAAATAGACCTATAATAAGTAGAAAGAATAAATTTGCTAATTTAAAACTTGCCACAAAGAAGAACCCATCACCAGATGCATTTATTGTTAATTCTACAAAATATTAAATACGAATAAACACTAATTCTTCATAAACTCTTTCAAAAATAGAAATTAACCATTTTTGACTCATTTTATGAGGTCATTGCTACCATTATATCAAAATGAGACAAACACAAGACAAGCAGAGACCAGTATCTCTTACGAATATAGATACCAAGATCTTAAATAAGATATAGCAAATTAATATAGCAGTAATATATAAAATGGACTATGCACCATAACCAAGTGGGATTTATTTCAGGAATGCAGAGTTGATTTATCATACAAAAATTATTTGTAGAATTACACTATATCAATAAATTAAGAATTAAAAATATATGATTATCTCAGATGCAGAAAAAGCATCTTCATGATAGAAACCTAATAAACTAGAAATTAAAAGAAACTCCTCAACCTGAAAGGCAATTTATATGAAAAAATACCCACAGTTAGCATCATACTTAACAGTGAAAAACCAAATGCTTTTCCCCTACAAAATGAAACAAGGATGTCCACTCTTACCTCATCTATTTAACATTTTTCTGGAGGTTCTAGCTAGGGCATTTGGACAAGAAAAATAAATAAAAACATTGACATTGGAAAGAAAGGATCAAAACTATTCCTATTTTCAAATGACATTATCTTATATGGAAATATATTAAAGTTAAAATCCACTAAAGTTTATTAGAATATTAGTAATAGTAAATGAGTTAATATATAAGCAATATCAGATCAGAATATAAGATCAACATACAACAATCAACTGTATTTTTGTGTACTAAAAATGAACTTTTCAAAAATAAAATTACTAAAATAATTCAATTTTCACTAAAATAAAAGACAATAGAATACTTGGGTGTAAGTTAAACATAAAAATTTTCTGTTAATTACTCTTTAATGATTCTATATTATAGTATTTACAAAAAGCACATGTAAAAGTACACAAATTAAAATATATCAGATTTTGAAATCATCAAATAAAAAAAATGCAGTGTATTTCTTAGAGCAGCATTAGATAAGTCTCAAAGTAAGTTACACCTTTCAAAATATTGCCTCCAGATGGTAAATTAAGTCTGTTTTTGTAATATTTTAATAAATTACTCACCTTGGAGTTCTAAGAGTATAGGCTTTAAGATTTTAGACTTAAACTGTCCTTTAAATTCTTTTACCAGGATTACTAATATACCCTAAAGAACTATTTATTTTCTAACTTGTTCATTTTCATTACTTAATATACTGTTGGGAATACTTTATCTTGGGCCATGTCTAGACATCCAGATGGTTTTGATAAATTCATTTGAAAAAGAGGTTGAGTTCAGGGAAATGGCTAATTATTTTTTTTTTTAACTAAGCATATTTTTTCTAAAGAATGCCACAAAATCATCTTGACTGAATTATTCACCTTTCAGCTGATTATTTTGGCAGCGGGTCGATCAGAAACATCATGTTCTATGATGAGAGTTTAATATTTAGCACAGAGATACTTAAGAGGGACTTTTATTCTTTGGCGGGGTACAGGGTGGTAGAAAGGAGACTTGATTTTAATGACCACCAGGTTAAATACTGCCAAGTAAAAATATGCCCATCATATTCACAAGGAAAATCAGATCTGAAATCTAAGCAGCATTTTACTTCTAAGGAAAATACATGTTGCTGAGGTGGCCAACTAAGATTTACTCTTTGAACTATATACTGAAAACTATCTTTAAATCGGGACAAATAATAGACATGTTGACCAAATGCTCAGCTTTCTCAGGCTGCAGAATGTAATGCCCTATTTACTGCAGCCAAAAGAGAAAGATCAGAAAATGACAAGACTCACTGAACACCTCTTGGCAGATACAGACATGATTATCTCTTGTTTACTCTATCAGATATATCCTGGATCGAATGCAGGAATGACGCTCATTATTCACTCGTTACAATTCTAGAGCCCAAGATCATGACTGTGCCTTCATTCATTTATTCAACAAATGAGGAAATAAATATTTGTTAAGCGTCTACCCAATGGCAGTTCTAAAAGAGGTGAACAGTATAAATACAAGCCTTATATAATTCTCAGAGTAATTCTATGATAAAGAAACCCGTGTCTGATGAAATTATATAATTTATCCAAAGCCCCACACTCTCCTAAGTGGAAAATTCAGGATGAAACAATTCCCTCAGACAGTAAGGATGCTGTTTTTTACTTTGCTGATTCATTTCTTTAAAGACATTCTTTTCATTTTAACTGCAACATATTTTACATATTTTAAAAAGGGTGAAAATAGCTCAGCATTCAACAACCAGATTTAAGAGAAGTTAACACTTCACAGCATTTGCTTCAGGTTTTAAAGAAAAAGTGACTCCATTTTCCTCCTTCCTGATTTCCTAGAAGTATCAACTGCCCTGAAGATGCATCATATCATTTCCATGCATGTCATGTTAGACAGTGCCTATGTATTTCTACATAGTAATGTTTTTATGTGTTTAAATGTACATAAATGCTATCACTTTATGAATCTACAACTTCCTTTTTCATTTTATATATTTATCAGATGTCTATTTTGGTATATGAATATATGATTATTTCTTTCTTTAACCAAAAAGTTATATAAAATGCATTTTTAAGTGTCTAAGTGCCTCTGTTTTTGCTAATAATTTCTAATTTTATTGTTATTTAATTTGCTGAGGTTTCTTTGTGGCCAAGTCACATTCATTTTACAGAGGTTTCTTGTACTTGGAAATAATGTGTTGTCTTGTACTTGAAAATACTAATAATTGCTTTACACACATTCTGTGTATAGCTATTATACCAAGTTATAAACTGTTTTGTGTAAATCCTCTATATTGACACTAATTATTTTTTGCTAAAGCAATTAATGTTTTAAAATTATATTAGGTAGAATCACAAATCTTTCTGTGGTTGCATATGTACAAATTTTTTTCTATTGTTTTTGCTTCATGTATATCAGTATGTGTTTTGCCAAAATCATAATATCTTCCTTTTATCGTATAATGCCTTCTTCTTCATAATAATGTATTTAATTTATAATCTATTTTGCTTGATAATCATCTTTCTGAATACTGTTATAGTATGTTTCTTATAAACAAGCTGAATTTTGTAGTTTAAACAAACTGAGAATTTCTGTCTTTTATTTTGTGATTTCCTTTGTATTACCTGTAGTTTCTGATGGTAGATATATTGCTATCGTATTATTGTCTATTAACAATGCTTTTCTTTTTCTAATTACTTTTTCCTTTTTCCACAATTCTATCAATATGAAATTGATGTGTCTTTAGTTCTATTTTTAAAGTTTTTTAAATATGCATATTTAACAAGCTCTAAATTAGATCAACAATTCTACATAGCTACTGAAAAACAATGATACTTTTAATTACTTTACATCAGTTGCAATAAAAAATGTAATTTTTCCAGTCACTAATATATGGAAGAAACTTTCTTATAGCTAATAATAAAGAAACTGCCATGTGATATGGTAAATTTTAAAATCAATAGCATCCCAGTAAAGATCTCTGAGTTGTTACTTGATTATCCATATGTGAAGTTAGTGTGGTATGTGTGTTAATGTGACTTGGAGCAAGATAAATTTAGGATTTAGAGGAGTAGTCCAATTGCTCTCATATTGGAATTTTTGCTAAATTCCAAAATGTTCAAGTTTCTAATTATAAAAACTTAAAGTCATATTTATGATGTTGATAGACAGCATTGAAAAGTTTGAGTTTTAACAATAAAAACAGAAATAATCAAGACACACTCCTCAATAAAAGAACGCCAAGTTTTATATTTATAATTGTCTGCCTATACTAGTGCATAGAAAAATATGTGATCAGCGTTCCTTTTAGTCCACTGAATAATGTTTTACAGCATTTAAAAATAAAAGAATCTCTTTTAACATCTATCATCTATCTATCCATCTATCCATCTATGTATCTACCTATCTACCTATCATCAATTTGTATATGACAGAAGACTATATACAGAAAAAAAGAGAAGTGATTTAAAAATTTGTAAATATAAAAATAATTTAAGATCCTAATAAAAAAATATTAGTATCTGTGCCAGATAGCCAAAATAATGTTAACAGGAAAATTCATAGCTTTAAATAATATTAGTACATATCAGGAAAGAATGAGATTAATTTAGTTACAACTTCCATATTATTAAAGTTGTTTCCAAGCACAGAAAGGAATGAAAACATTTAGATTCTTTACTAAAAGCCACTGGAACATTTATTTCACACTTTCCCAAATAGTACTAAGACCAGAAAAATACAGACCAATCTCAAATACTAAATAAATATACATTATAATATTTAGAGTATATTAGCCTTATTATGTATAGTTTTAGTGATGAAGAATTCTATTATTATCTGTTAACCAGCCATGATACAATTATTGTATTAAGCAAAAATGACAATAGTAGAAGACGTTTATCAAGTTTTCAGTATCAATGAAGGTGAAGTCGCTCAGTCATGTCCGACTCTTTGTGACCCCACGGACTGTAACCTACCAGACTCTTCCATCCATGGGATTTTCCAGGCAAGAGTACTGGAGTGGGGTGCCACTTCCTTCTCCATTAGTATCAACAGCCAGACAAAAATAGAAGATAATTACACTTGCAAGCCGTAACGGAAACATGATTAACCTAAAAATACTAAATAATTACATACAATTTGGAGTTAAGTAGAGTGATGTGTCGGAGAAGACAATGGCAGCCCACTCCAGTGTTCTTGCCTGGAGAATCCCAGGGGCGGGGGAGCCTGGTGGGCTGCCGTCTCTGGGGTCGCACAGAGTCGGCCATGACTGAAGCGACTTAGCAGCAGCAGCAGCAGCCTTATTATGGGCTTCCCAGTCGGTGCTAGTGATAAAGAATCTGCCTGCCAATGCAGGAGATGCAGGAAACACGGGTTTGATCCCTGGGTTGGGAAGATACTCTGGAGGAGGAAATGGCAACCCAGTCCAGTACTCTTGCCTGGGAAATTCCATGGACAGAGGAATCTGGTGGGCTACAGTCCATGGGGTCGCAAAAGAGTTGGACACCACTGAGCGCGCGCACACACACACACACACACACACACACACACACACACTCAGCCTTATTATACCATTGGGAACACAGAGTCCCTGTGACGGAGAGGAGACACACACACACACACACACACACACACACACACATACTCAGCTTTATTATACCATTGGGAACACAGAGTCCCTGTGACGGGGAGGAGACACACACACACACACACACACACACACACATACTCAGACTTATTATACCATTGGGAACACAGAGTCCCTGTGACGGGGAGGAGACACACACACACACACACACACACACACACATACTCAGACTTATTATACCATTGGGAACACAGAGTCCCTGTGACGGGGAGGAGAAAAATGTTGGAACCACACTGGCTTTTGATTTCCTCTATCTAGACGAATACGTGTGACTTCCTAACAGTCCATTTGCTAAAGAGCTGGTCACATGGACCCACCCCAACTGAAAAAGCAAGTGGGAAGTGAAGAGAAAATGGGTATTTGATGAACACTAATGTCTCTCCTATAGATATATTCTTAGTTTAAAAGATAAAACAATAAATTGGAATGCCTTTCCAGATTGTGCTAAGCCGCTTCAGTCGTGGCAGACTCTCTGTGACTCTATGGACCGTATCCCACCAGGCTCCTCTGTCCATGGGAGTCTCCAGGCAAGAATACTGGAGTGGGTCGTCATGTTCTCCTCCAGGGGAATCTTCCCAACCCAGGGATTGAACTGGGTCTCTTGCAACCTGATGGGCTAAACCTGGCAGTCCGCAGTCCACGGGGTCGCAAAGGAGTTCAACACAACTTAGCAACTAAACAGCAACACCCATTTTATAAATAAATAAACCAAGGCTTATAAGATTAACTGATAACCCAGTTAGCGTTATAGTAGGGCTTCCCAGGCAGCGCAGTGGTAAAAGAATCCGCTTGCTAATGGAGGAGATGCAATAGACATGGGTTCCATCCCTGGGTTGGGAAGATCCCCTGGAGATGGAAATGGCAATCCAATCCATATTCTTACCTGGAGAATTCCATGGACAGAGTAGCCTGACCGGCTACAGTCCATGGGGTCACAAAGAGTCAGATACAATTGGAGGAGCATGCAATCCTCAGTAAGAGGAATCAGGACAGGAGTTCAGGTTATAGAACCAAAAACTCATGGGGGTTTCTGACTCTAAATCCTAGTCTTTTACCATCAACATAGCATAGTAGGTAAATGATCTCTCCATCCTCTCAACACTGTCCTCAGATCTTCCCCCTTCACTTGGGTCACCCTAGGAGTTCACTGTCACAGAGGGAGAGGCCTTACACGGGCCACATCCTCCCACACTTGCTCCACCCTGCAGTACTCCACAGTCAGGGCTAGAATTCTTCTCTGACTACTCATCAAAACTTGCTGTCCTGTTTTTCTTCCAAAAAGCACTGATGTCAGCAAGATGAACAAAAGCATAATCTAGTCCATCATCTTAAGGAGTGCAGGGTACCCAGCTGCTCACTCATGTCCGACTCTGTGACCCCATGGCCTGTAGCCCACCAGGCTCCTCTGTCCATGGAATTTTTCAGGTAAGAATACTGCAGTGGGTTGCTATTTCCTTCTCCAGGGGATCTTCCCAACCCAGGGACTGAACCTACATCTCCTGCATCAGTAGGCAGATTCTTTACCAACAAGACACCTGGGAAGTCCCCATCTTAAAGAGTAACTTTCACTTTAACTGGGAAAACAATGACTTGGCATTCTTACACAGTAGAATTTGGCAATATGACGCTGCAATAATTTGAGACACCTACAAATTCCACTAGGTAGGCAACTTTCTATGCTGTCTCTTTAGAGGGTATATTCTGAATATTAATGATTCAGTTCAGTTCAGTTCAGTTGCTCAGTCGTGTCTGACTCTTTGCAACCCCATGAACCACAGAACGCCAGGCCTCCCTGTCCATCACCAACTCCCGGAGTTTACCCAAACTCATGTCCATCGAGTCCGTGATGCCATCCAGCCATCTCATCCTCTGTCATCCCCTTCTCCTCCTGCCCCCAATCCCTCCCAGCATCAAGGTCCTTTCCAATGAGGCAGCTCTTCTCATCAGGTGGCCAAAGTATTGGAGTTTCAGCTTCAACATCAGTCCTTCCAATGAACACCCAGGACTGCTCTCCTTTAGGATGGACTGGTTGGATCTCCTTGCAGTCCAAGGGACTCTCAAGAGTCTCCTCCAACACCACAGTTCAAAAGCATCAATTCTTCGGCACTCAGCTTTCTTCATAGTCCAACTCTCACTTCCATACATGACCACTGGAAAAACCATTAACACATCCCTATTAAATCATTATACTGACTGATTGACTAACTTTGGAAATACGATAATTCATCCTAAATTTTACAATAATTTTAAATATTAGTTAAAATGTTAGTTTTAACTAAATATTTTAGATATATTTCCAGAGAGAAAATGAAATCCGTGGAATATTTAAATACCCGAACAAAAAATAATTGCAAGCCATTATCAAGTACTCAGATTTTATTTTATAGCAAACCTGAGTTGTATTTAGTAGTTTTCCAATGTAATTTAAAACCTAGGAAAAGTCATAAAAATAATTTTCTCCTGTTATTTTATGCTTTTGTCTTAATAGAAGTAGCAACATGAAAACATTTATCAGAACTGTTTAATGTCAGTTAAGATGAGGCACAAGGTTTTTCCAAGTCTAGTAATTACATAAAAGTGCATTACTGATATTAATATATGTTCCCGTATGTATCACTACTAAATTTGTCATTTTAATGTTATTTGCATATTACACTGATACCGTCTTTATGTAGTCCAATGTGCTGTAAAAGTTGCTGATGCTTATTTAAGAAATAACCAATTGCAGTTTGCATTGCTACCATTAGGTGGCGATAGTTGTTTCTCTGTAATTTACAAAAGAATATGAAGTTACTTTTTTAACATTTTTATTTCTATGGTGTACCAGTTCACCTCAAAGGTCCTTCTGCTTTAATGGAAACCTACGAAAAGAAACAAAGGTGTTAAATAGCTGATTCAAAATAAGACCGACTGTATTAGGGTTTTTAGAAATTCCAAATCACTGGGAACATTATGGTACACTTGATTTTCACCATATATATATGCTAAGGAATGCTAAGTCGCTTCAGTCATGTACAACTCTGCAATACCATGAACTGAGCTGCCAGGCTCATCTGTCCATGGGGTTCTTCAAACAAGAATACTGGAGTGGCTTGCCATTTCCATCTCCAGGGAATCTTCCCGACTCAAGTACTGAACCCATGTCTCTTAGTTCTCCTACATTGGCAAGCAGATTCTTTACCACTAGCACCACCTAGAAATATATATATATATTATATTATATATTATATTGTATATTATATTATAAATATATATAGTGTGTATGTATATATACATATATATAATAAAACAGTTAAAATGTACATGTACACAGATAGTAAAACTTTTATTCCAAATTTCTTGCTTTCAAAATTCTGGAAATGTTCTTTGAAGCTAAATCAACCTCAATTTCCATGTCTCTTTCTCCATCACTCTCTTGCTCTTAATCTCCCGTATTTATTTGTTTATTGGTTTTATGTCTAGTGTGCCTGTTTTTTCCTGCCCAGAGCACATGCTCAGTCTGGCAACTGAATACCACTGCTCAACTCAAAGATACTATACGTCAGAACAATCCTCGTTTATAATTCAAACCTTACCATAGTTTTAAATTTTTTGATGACTAATGCTAATTTTTTCCTAATAAGTTATTTTTTCTCAAGGCAAACTGCACATGCACACACAGAATTTTTTACCCCTTTTAAACAGTGACTGCAAGAAAAATATTATAGTTTTCTACTATAGTTAGAAAATTGTATTCAGATTCATTGTGACTATATCAGAAACTCAAACACACATTCTAGTCAATATAGAACAGAATTACTACCATTACTAATTAGTATTATTAATATTAATGGCATAGGTAAGCTCCTTATTTGCTGTAAGGAAAAGTTATGATCTCAGACTCTAGTGGAAACTTGAGCTCTTATTCCTGCAGACAGAGACCATGTCGGTCTTGTTCACCACTGTGTCTCCTGTGGTTAGCTCGGTGCCTGGTACAGACCAAGCGAGCCTCTAACTGTGCACAAGCTAAGTGGGAACTTCTCAGACTCTTAGTTTTGATAAGAGTCTGCACTCTTAGTGCAGAATTTAGAGAATATAGTCTTTGAACTCAAATGGGGCTACATTTGAAACCTTAGCTCTGAGAGGTACAAGTTGTGGGTATCTCAAAATAAATTGACAGTAATTTTTAACATTTTAACGTTTATTTATTATTAACATTAATTGAGTTTCAACTTCTTCATAGGGAAGATTGGATGAAATAACGTGCATAGGGCCCTTGAGATAAAGGGCATTCAACTGGATACTGTTATTTCTCACTCACAATTGCTATAATTTGTTCATCTGAATCCTGATAAGAATAATTTTTATACATAACTTTTTTTTTTTTTTAGCTTGAAAAGTAGCCTACGGGGACCCTCCAGCTTTCTTTTCTCCCCTATTTAAATTCATAGCATCTCTTGATTTCTGATTCTGCAAATAAAATTTGAAGACATGTTTTACCACCATGGAAAAATCAAATGGCAGTAGAAAAATTGGGGGGCAAAAACAGGTGGACACCACAGAATTTACGCTGAGATTAGGCTTTGGCGCATCTGCAACGCAAATCAAATTACAATCCTCTCTGCCCCTCAGGATAGCCAGTAAATAGTGTGGCAGGCAGCCTTCTAAGATGGTTCCCAAGACTCCTACCCGTGGTGTGCAGTTGAGTATAATACCCACCCTTTAAGTTTGGGCAGGACCTATGAATATGAGAGGTAGCCAGTCCTTTTGCATTGCTCTTTTTCCTGTTCCTGACGCCAATCGTTTTCGCTGTTCACACGGTTAGCACGGTTCGCTGAACCCAAGGTAGGCAAGGCTCAAGCTAAGAGGCTGGACGGAGACTCTGGGAGGGGCCGTAGGAACTTCAGACACATTTATTCTCTTCTAGCTGGCACGGCAGCCGCAGCAGCAGACATAACATAACGCAACTTAACCGCATACAGCCTCTCTCCTGGCTGACGCAGCAGTTTTCTCGCTATCTCCTCTCCTCTCATGGCTGGCCCAAGGGACACAGCCGTGATGCAGCAGTAATTCCCATCGCTTTTTTGGGTGGAGCCCATCCAGACATGGGCTTCCCCGGTGGCTGAGATGGCAAAGACTCCGCCTGCAATGTGGGAGGCCTGGGTTCTGCCCCGGGGTCAGAGAAGATCCCCTGCAGAAGGGAATGCCTACTCACTCCAGTATTCTGACCTGGAGAATTCCATGGACAGAGGAGCCTAGCAGGCTACCGTCCGTGGGCTTCGCAAAGAGTGGGACAAGACTGAGCAACTTTCACTTTCACACGGGCGGACCCCACACAGCCACCCGTGCCCAAGCGAGTGCCTCGTGGTGCGCATGCGCGGTGCCACGAACGTGCTCAGCTCTTACGTCATTATTTACAAAGTGTGGGGTGAGAGAGCCCGGACAGCCATCTTGGCTAATTGGCTGTCTCCCCACACCTTTGTTTAGATTAAGTTATATAAGCCTCCATTGTGCTAGCTGGGGGAGAGCTATTCCAAGCAGCAGCAGATGCTCTCCTGCTGGCCTTACGGAAACAAACTGCCACGCGGTGGGGAGAGCCACACGGCTGGGGATGGTGGGCAGACTCGGGAACTGAGGGCCGCAGTCACACGGCCTGAGGAGCCGCCCTCTGCCGGCAACCAGCGAGCCTGGAAGAGGGTCTGTCCGAGCCTCAGAAGAGATGGCCGCTCCAGCAGACACTCTGATTTCAACCTAGTGAAAGTGCACAGGTGAGCAGAAGCCCCTGCTCAGCCGCACCTGACTTCCTGTAGCACAGAAACTGCGAGATAATGAGTTTACATTGTTGTCAGTCAGCTAATAATGGGAATTGGTTACACAACAGTAGTTATGACTGCCGATATCGAAGAAATGTTGAGAGTTGAAAAATCTCTCTAGATATTCAGGGTAGTAATGGGAAGAAAAAATTTTAAGGTTTTATTGGGAAGACTTTTTTTTAATTTTATTCTATTTCATTTTATTTTGGCAGCACTGGGTGTTTGTTGCGCTGCTCTAGCTTAGTCATCCTGCAATGTGTAGGATCTTAGTTCCCCAATCAGGGAATCAAATCTGCACTGGAAGGTGGATTCTTAACTACTGTACCAATAGAGAAGTCCCAAGAAGAAATAAAAAAAAATTTTTTCAGAGTAATGATAAGAAATATCTGAAGGTATTAGCATGCCCAAAATTCAGTTCAGTTCAGTTCAGTTCAGTCGCTCAGTCGTGTCTGACTCTTTGCGACCCCATGAATCGCAGCACGCCAGGCCTCCCTGTCCATCACAAACTCCTGGAGTTTACTCACACTCATGCCCATAGAGTCGGTGATGCCATCCAGCCATCTCATCCTCTGTCGTCCCCTTCTCCCCCCTGCCCTCAATCCCTCCCAGCATCAGGGTCTTTTCCAATGAGTCAACTCTTCGCATGAGGTGGCCAAAGTATTGGAGTTTCAGCTTCAGCATCAGTCCTTCCAATGAACACCCAGGACTACTCTCCTTCAGGATGGACTGGTTGGATCTCCTATGCCCAACATAGGGCAAGGTAAATATCATTAACAAGTAATTTATAATTCTTTAGTTAAAACAAAGAAACAATTTTTAAATAAGGCCAAATGGTGAAATAACAATAACAAATACCCTACAATTAAACCTGATCTGTTGATCTCCAGGTCTGATGACAAGTTAAGGAAAGTCAGAGGATATTCTCCACTGAAGAGAGGTAGTCATGTGGTTAAAAGTTACCCCACTCCCTGGGTTCAGAAGATGTATTTTGCAAGCTGCACATTCTGTTAGGATTTGGCTTCAAATATAAATCAGTCTTCCGGGAAGAAATTGTGGTGATCAGTGAAGTCTGGTATTTTGGTCTATTTGGTAATTTGTCATATTTCTCATTGTAAATTACTAAATGAGAATTCTTGGAAGCCAAGTCTTCTCCCTCAGCTGGTATTACTGAAAGATTTCATTCACTTATAATTTCAAATGAAGTAATAATATTTCATAAACAAAGGGCATGTTTTAGTTTCTTGTCCAGAGGACACACTTCCCAATACTCACATAAAATATTTGGCAAACTGTGAAATGAAATTTTCCTGTGCAGGTATTCTTGTGTTAGTCCCTCAGTCGTGTCTGACTCTATGCGACCCCATCAACTATAGCCCACCAGGTTTCTCTGTCCATGGGATTCTCCAGGCAAGAATACTGGAGTGGCTGGCCATGCCCTCCCTCCAAGGGATCTTCCCAACTCAGGGGTTGAACCCGTCTCCTGCATTGCAGGTGGACTCTACCATTTGAGCCACAAGGGAAGGCTATCAGCTGGCAAAAAAGCTTGAGGGTAAATGTTTCCATGAGGCAAAACATAGATTTGCTGATATTTTGGTATGGTTTTGGAGTTACCTTCAAATTATGTATGATAAACAAATGTTCTGAAGGTGAATGTATAAATAATTGTCAATTGTTGTTTAGTTGCTAAGTTGTGTCAAACTCTTTTGCAACCCTATGGATTGATGCCTGCCAGGCTCCTCTGTCCATGGGATTTCCCAGCAAAAATAGTGGAGTGGGTTGCCACTTCCTTCTCAGGGGATCTTCCTGACCCAGAGATCGAACCCACATCTCTTGCATTGGCAGGCAGATTCTTTACCAGTGAGCCACCTTGTCTTACTATTAAAACTTTGTCCTCTTTAATTAGTGATTAGCTTTAAGGTTTCAAGTATATAAAGGTGTTTGAAATGTAGGAATTGAAAAATAATCAGCAAGGTTGAAATCTCAACATTAATATTTCCTAAGTCTTTTCCATGATTCAGGTACTGTGTAAATAATTGTACATAGGTTATCATATTTAATCCTCAAAACAACTTTACCATTAAATAGAAGAGGAAACTGAGGCATGGAGAGATAAAAGAACTTGCCCAAACTCATAAAGCTAAAGAATCATGGAACCAGGAGTTAAGCTAAACAAGCATCCTCCATCCACATATTGCACTAGATACGCTAAATATGATACTCCCTAAATATACAAGATGGAGGAGGAAGTGGCAACCCACTCCAGTATTCTTGCCTGGAGAATCCCATGGAAAGAGGAACCTGGTGGGCTACAGTCCATGGGGTCGCAAAGAGTCAGACATGACTGAGCAACTAAGCACAAATAAGTAATGTAGAAAGATAGTATCTTGGCTAATGAAGGAATTTATTTTTTAATTAAGCAGTTTTATAAAATTGAAATAAAACATTCACACATTTTGTTCTCCATCTCCAGATCCCCCAAATTCACTTGCATCCTCCTTCAGACAATTATAATTTTTTATATATCCCTGCATGAATATTCTGTGCAAACATATTATATATTTATATTATATATATATATATATTTTTAACACAAATGGGGCATTTACACACTGTACCACATCTTGAAATTTTGTACCTAACTATCCATCTTGCAGATCATTTCATATTAGCATAGCAGAGCTGGATTTGTATGTTTTCACTTGGAAACTTGTTGACTTACCACCATGAAAACCAGCAGAATTCTCAGAAGTAGCAGTAGTTTCTTTTTCAAGCTTGCCAAAGAAAGCAAGAAAGGGGAAAAAGCATATTCTCCCTCTCCCACAGTATGATCTGAAATTTTTGTTTTACAGATAGAAAAAAAATGAAGCCAGGCAAGTCCTGAGACTAGGTAGAAGTTTGTTATTTTGTATGTTATGTTTATTTCTAAGTTTGCTATTTTGTATGTTAAAGTTAATATTATAGTTTTCAAAGACTTCACTTTATTTCACGAACATTTTCCGTTTTTCTCCTCACTATAACATTATCAGGGCTTCCCAGATGGTGCTAGTGGTAAGGAATCCACTGGTGGGAATCAGTGAGATCCGTAAGAGCTGTGCATCTCTCCCGAGAGAACCCACCAGCGCAGGACATGCGAGTTCCGCCCCTGGGTCGGAGAGATCCCCAGAGAAGGAAATGGCAACCCACTCCAGTACTCTTGCCTGGGAAATGACGTGGACAGAGGAGCCTGGCGGGCTACAGTCCACGGGGCCGCAGAGAGTCAGACACGACTGAGTCACTGAGCACAGCCTGTGACATTAAAAAGACGTGACATTTCAGTTAGCCACCAGAACACTAAGTGGCCAAATCTTCTCTGTATCCTTTTGGCCACAGGTCAGAAGTTGGATTCTATGCTCGTCTTCTGGAGATCTTAAACACATTACATTATTTTCTATCGATTGTGTGTGTGTGATTCTACATCCAATAATTTGAATAAGCAAGGCCCTTGGGGATCAAATTTGATTTTTTGTTTGTTTGTTTCACTAGCTCTTGCTCATTGTGACGTTATTCTGCATATGTTTAGTAATTTTTGGTTGTGGACTCAAAAATCCACAGTCAAATGACTGGGCTTTATAAAGTGGGAATTCAATGAGATTTCTAATAACTAGGCATCTCTCTCCTGAGAGTATTTGCTTTTACTTCTCTGACATGTTTGGTTGCTACCAATCTGGAATCATATACAGTTATTTGCCTAGTTCAGAGTTCCCTGGACCATGCAGGGAAGTGAAGAATGAATCCCCATCTCCCAAATTATTTCTATCTAGATAAGTCTCTTTGCTGCTAAACAGCTTTTCATAAACCTATCATTCTCTGAGAATGTAGTCTCTCATGGTTCTCAAGTTTACATGGGATCTTAGTTCCAAATCCCCGTTTGGGGCATCCAAAGACCTAATTTCCTGTCCCATGTATAGCTGCAAAATGTCAAGTTTTAAAATGTAGAGATTGGAAGATACACTCAGCAGAGATGGTTTCATGTGTTAGGATCTCCTACTTTCTTTTTTATCCCCTAGTCTTGTTCTTCTTTCTCTTATGAGCCAAGCTTTGCATTGAAAAACAAGTTTATTATACTTTATATACAACATATGTAAAGGGTTTCAGAGTGGAAAATTTTTTAAGTAATATCATTATATAACATGGATAGAAACAGAAGATTCAGAAAGAATTCAAACTGCTTTTTAAAATAAATCTGCTGAGTTCTGAGCTTTGGATGAACCTCTGAGCATATAATCTTATTGTCTTCCTTAAAAGAGAGAAAGAATGATAAATAATAAATATTGTGTGCTAGGGGAAAATGGAGGGAAAGGAGGGAGTTCATATGATTAAAGAAGAGCCTATGTGTGGTGAAAAGTGAAAGTGTTAGTAGCTCGGTCCTTTCTGACTCTTTGCAGCCCTATGGACTATAGCCCACCAGGCTCCTCTGTTCATGGAATTCTCCAGGCAAGAATACTGGAAAGTGAAAGTGAAAGTCACTCAGTCCTGTCCGACTCTTTGCAACCCCATGGACTACATACATAGTCCATGGAACTCTCCAGGCAAGAATACTGGAGTGGGTAGACTTTCCCGTAGCCATTCCCTTCTCCAGGGAATCTTCCCAACCCGGGAGTCAAACCCGGGTCTCCTGAATTACAGGCATATTCTTTACTGTCTGAACCACCAAGGAAGCCCTCAAGCGTGGTACAGAGGAAAAATTAGGACTTAAAGTCAGAAGTTTGTATCCTGGGTTCATCATGACTTTCAGACCTTGGACAAGACATTTAACTTTTGAGTAGGGATAACAGAACTTAATCTGCAGAGATATTTTAAGAACTAAAAGGGAAAATTATGAATAATTCTCTGAATACCTGCTACTCACTTGTATTAATGAAATAGTGTAGTTATCCAGGTGTGCAACACTGTGATGAATTAGAGCCTTTGAGGCTGATCGTAGGAGTGATGCATAGTGAGCTTTGCTGAGTGGTGGTGCTTTGACAGGTTACACAAGAGGGGAAGTCCTTCACAGAATATCTCCCAAAGACAAAAGGATGGTGCTACCATTTAAAATGGAAGAGGGCAAGGGAGTTCCTGGGGAAAAAAGGAATCAGAAAGGAGCTTACATGTCTTAGCGATGTCACTTAGCCCCAGAGTGGTGCCTCTCCGTCAGAGACTTCCAAGAGTCAACAGGGTTTCTGTTCTGTGGCCCCAGGGTTTGTCTTACCTCTATCCAGAAGATAAATCAACACAGTTCCACAGGGGATACAAGGCAGCTAAGCTCTATATGGCTAGAAATATCCTTACTTGAGCTATATTTAAAGCAATTGTATAGGTTAAAACTTGAGTCTGGTGCTGGCAAGATTTGAGCTAATGATCCCAGCCTGCTGTAAAGAAGCATATAACATAGGAACTGATAACCAGGACCCGTCTTAACTCTTTTATAGAACACATGTGGATGGACTTACACATCTAAGACATACATTGTTCTCCTAACATCCTGTACTGGTTATTTTTCGTTTTTTGTCTGGATTTATTTTCCACCGTTTTCAGCAGTTGCTTTGTCCACAGGAAGACGACCGCTCTAGAGTATGTGGCCCAGGCTTCCTTGTTGTCTGGTTTCTATTTGGCATCAGCAGCAGATTAAGGGTGGGAGGGCAGAAAGGACGGGATATGGGAATCTTCCTGTGCCTTCTTGCCCCGTGGTTTCTGGCGCGGGCGGCTGTCTACAGTTGCAGCTGTATTACCTGATGTATTACCTGCACTGCCTGGGCTGCCTGCTGGCTCAGACAGTAAAGAATCCCCCTGCAATGCAGGAGACACGGGTTTGATCCCTGGGTGGGGAAGATCCCCTGGAGAATGGAATGGCTCCAGTATTCTTGCCTGGAGAATTCCGTGGACAGAGGAGCCTGGCAGGCTGCTGTCCACAGGGTCACGAATAGTCAGATACGGCTGAGTGACTAAGCGTGCATGCCTGACTCTGTCTGTGGTAGCTCAACCCCCTTTACCGTCCAACCAGACCCGCGTCAGGGGTTCGAGTCCCTTAGTGCCTCACTCTTTGCTGTAGAATCCATTAACTCAGCACGTCTCTACCTGCGGTCCTTTCATCTCACAACTAGAGCTCCAGTTATCAAATCAGACCAAATAATATCTCCGCTGATGAAGTGCAAGTTTCTTTCTGTTTAGACATTGCAAGTCATGTATATGGATTTAAGATTTTTTTTAAAAATGTTTAACTAGTTATGTTCATATAGCTCAAAAAAATTTTTTAAAGACTATCAAAGAAAACAAGCAAAAAAAATACTTCTTTCCTTCCAATCCAGCCCGTTATCTAGCCAGAACCTCCTTCCCTTCCACATAGAAATCTCTATTCTTAGATTCTATATATCTTTCCAGAGTGATGCATATTCAATAAGATATAAATATAGATTTTTTTATTTTTTCTTATTTTATACAAAGGTATATTATACATACTGTTCTAACACATTTTTCCCACTATATAGTTCCTATAATTTTTAAATAGATATGTAGCTCTCCGCTATAAAAATAAGCTATAATTTAGTCATTCCCTATTGATGGATTTTTTAGTTGATTCTAGCCATTTGTTATTATGCAAAAATATTATTTAGAATAGATTTGAACCTATAGCCCTGAGCATATATACAAGGAAATCCATAGAATATATTACGAAAGTTAAATTCCTGGGTCAAAGGCTATATGCATTTGCAGTTTTGATAAATGTTGTCAAATTGTCCTTTGTATGGGTTACACTAATTCAAATTCCTTTCAGCAATGAAGAGTGACTGCTTCCCTAAAGATTTGCCAAAGGAGAATGTTGTTAAACTCCCTTCTCCTACAGGTCTTTTCAGCATCATATCAAACTCCAGACAGTGGTGCAGGAGGTTTATACACAATTGTAGATAGCAAACAAAAAAGAACTCAAGGTGAAAAAACATAGTTAGCTTTAATTTCATAAGCTCACTCAAATATTTAGATATAGGAAAGGAGTTATAAATCACCCTTTTAATCAATTCCCACCACATTGTCTTGATTTTCTGCTTAAAATTGGGTCTTTAGACCCCCAACCTCCAAAAATCTGATTTTCTTCCCATTCAAAAAGTGACAACCAAGGAGGCAGAATTTTTTTTTAAGAATCTTTTTTTCATTTTTGATGAATATGATAAGCTCAAAGGGACATAACAAACTTAGGAGTCCTTGGAGAAAACATGTAGCAGTCTCTTTCCTTGCCTATCTCTCCAAGATATTAGTCACAAAAAAAAATTATTTTTCTAGCTCAGAGCTGAGGTATCTGGCTCCTGTTGCTGGTGGTCCCGTGAGAGCTGTTACACAGCATGACTGGAGGAAGAACAATTCCTTCCCTCTTCCAGTAAGTTCACCGTTTAACTTCCTGGATGTGGTTATAATGTTAGCAAAGCATGCTGAAATTGTGCCTACCACAGTTTCTAGACTGGCCAGCATTAATATTTGTTGTTGTTGTTCAGTCACTAAGTCGTGTCTGACTCTCTGCAACCCCATGGACCGCAGCACGTCAGGCTTCCCTGTCCTTCACTATCTCTGAGAATTGGCTCAAATCCATGTCCATTGAGTCAGTGATGCTATCTATTAAAAAGATTGTGTGAATATAAGACAGAAGTGTGCTGGTAAATGTTTACCACATACTCTCCAGGAAATAGGACTCACATTTTAATATCTGTCCATTTCCATGGTGTAAATATTTCCCCCATGACCAGCTTTAAGCTACCAATGTGATGTCACAAAATGCAGAATTGGGAAGAGAGACATAGTAGCTCACCATTGTATAGATTTCCATTATGTATTGTTTTTCCCTGCAATACTGTGATTTACAATAAGAAATACACATTTGGTCTTCTTCAGTTTTTGGCACAGAGCTCCTAAAACCCTTCCAATTTCATAAGGGCTGAGAGCCATAAATGTGTCTTTTGTAATGTTAATGCAGTGACTTCTAGACCTCCAATTCGAATGGAAGCTATTACCAGAAGAATCAACCTTGTGCCAATGGCCAATGATTTAATCAGGTAGGACTATATAATGAAGCCTCCACAGAACCCCAAAAGGACTGGGTTCGGAGAGATTCTGGCTTGGCGAACATGTGGAGATTCAAGGAGAGTGGTGGCCCTGAGGAGGGCATGGAAGCTCCAAGTCTCCCCCAGGCCTTGCCATGTGCGTCTGTCCCATTTTTGTTGTTCTAAACTATATCCCTCTACCATAAACTAGCAATCTGTAAGTCAGATGTTTAGTTGAATTTGTGAGCCTCTCTGGAAAATTATCTGAACCCAAGGAGGGGTTGTGGAAACCTCTGGTTTATAGCCAGCTTCCTGAAGCACAGGTAGTAGCCTGGGTTGTGGCTGGCATCTGGTCTTATGAGACTGAGACCCTAGCTTGTGTAATCTGATGCCATCTCAAGGTATAGTTCAGAATTGTGTTCAGTTGTAAGATCCCCTGCTAGCTGGTGTTGGAGAATTAATTGATGGTTGTGCAGGAAACCTTACTCCCCTACATTAGCAAATGGGTGTCAAAACAATTACCATCATAGATCATAACCTCAAGGGTATGAATGATAATATATTACAGTAAAATAACTAGAAATTTATCTAAGTGTTTATTTGTTTTATTTGTATTTGTGTTATTTAATTTTTAATAATGGCTGTTTAACTATCAGCCTGCAAAATTCTTGAAAATTTATCATTGGCTCCTGCATGCTGATTCCAATGCATTACTAAAAGGGAGATATTATGGTCACCAGAAGCAAAGTACTGAAAAAAGACTCATTTATTGCAGTCTTATTATTGGACCTTATTATTGGGCATCACAATAATTATAATCATAATAATAGTGGTGAAAAAGCCTGCTAGTTGCATATCTGAACTGAATTTTCTCCTTTTTCTTAACAACAGAATTTTTATTTGTGAGGTTTGGCAATGAATCCAGTTAAAATACACTTCCCATCTCTCCTTAAAGAAACGGGAAAGTGTGTGACTGCATTCAGGATAGTGATCTTTGAGCAAGTTATTGATAGAGCCTCCGGAAGAGCTGTCATGGACTCAGCTGACCTTCACCATTTAGCACAATCAGCTTTTTTCCACTCTCTCCCTGTGTGGGGTAGAGGGGACCATGGCAGGAACACTGTGAGTATGAGGTAGTTCCGAGGATGTGAGCTTTTGCTAAGGGTACCAGCAGGAATAGAGGTATTCTAAGACAAGGGAACCCAGCCCCTGGGCTGTGGGCTGGTGTGAGTCTGCGGCCCCCTGGGAGCCAGGCCACACAGCTGGGAGTGAGCGAAACTTTATCTACATTTGCTGTTGCCCCCCATCGCTCACTTTACCACCTGAGTTCCGCCTCCTGTCAGACCAGCAGCAGCAGCAGATTCTCACAGGAGCAAGAGCTCTACTGCCCTTTAATCATGTTGAAACCTTCCCCCTGACCGGGTCTGTGGGGAAATTGCCTTTCAAGAAGCCAGTCCCTGGTGCCAGAAAGGTTGGGGACCACTGTTCCAAGATATTGATAATATGAAGCGGCCAATATACCAGTCTTGAACAGCCTATCTCTGGACTCCATTGTATATGAGAGAAAATTTAATGTAGTTTTAAGCCACTTACTTTTAGATCTTTGTAATGCGCAATCAAAGTGTTAGCTACTCAGTCATGTCTGAGTCTTTGTGACCCCACGGACTGTAACAGATCACCAGGCTCCTCTGTCCATGGAATTCTCCAAGCAAGAATACTGGAGTGGGCTGCCAATTCCTTCAGGGGAATTTCCTGACCTAGGCATCAAAACTGGGTCTCCTGCTTTACAGGCAGATTCTTTACCATCTTAGACACCACGGAAGCCTGCACAATCAAATACTACCTCTAAATGATGATTATAGTTAAGATTTATTGTGTGTGTGTTGTGTGCCAGACACCATGTTAAGTAATCTATGTGTTGCTCTAGAAAAATAACACTTTTCTGTGCAGATTCATCACACTAGTTTATGATTTTTTTAGACTTGTTTGTCCGAGGAAGGATTGATTACACTTATAAATGTTCACAGCTTCCCTTCAGCAGAATATAAGTGTTCTAAGAGTCAAATTTATCTTTTCATGTTACCAGGGGTATTCAATTTCTTCTCAAAAAATGTATTAATTGTATGATATTTGAATTGTATGTGCAAATACTCAGTTCACTGCAATAGTAAATATCTATTTTGAGTCACAAGAAGTAAGACTGAACATAGAAAGCCCTGTTCTGATGTCCTATAGCTTTCTGATAAAGATTTAATTGCGGTAACTCTACTCCAGTTCTCCATATGGTTCCAAAAATTTCTAGAAAATATATTATTAAATTAGACATAATATTCAGACATAGAATCCCTGCTGGAATTGCAGACACAAGGAGATAACATTTCTAGTTCCTTCCAATGAGTCTGTGACAGCACCTCAAAATACAACAACTCATTGAAATCGGCTCCCAGAAGGAACAGTTGATAATCAACTAGAAGAATGACGCCTTTGGCATGCTTGTCAATCTTGTCTATTGTTGCATCCTGTGAAGGAAGGTAATCAATTCTGAATGGCATCTCTTAAGACATGCCTGGCATCTCTTAAGAGAAAGCCTGCTTTTATTAAAATAAGGCTTTTCCTGAAATTTAACTTTTGAAAGGCATCTATCTTGATTCTTCTTTTCTGAAATACTAAGGGCCATTTGGGGCTTATTTTACATTTTACAGTTCAGATGATAGTCTTTTTTGTTAATTCTAAAATTAAAATTGAGAGGTTTTTATTTTGGATGTGTTTGTTATAATGGCTCAGAATGGAGCCATTAATAATTGCTGGCACCTAGCAACTTTAGCCAAATCATTCTTGATGCCTTCACCTTTATTTAGCCCCATCTCTCTATTTTGTAGCAGAGGCAGAGTATCTTCAGCAAATTCAGAATTCCTGGGGAAGATGTGGAGGCTAATTCCAAGATTTATGCTCCTTTTTTGAACTGCCATGAAATGTTTTTTAAAGATAATCTTTCCTAAAATGCCTCCATTTATTTGTATTTATGTTATATTTAAAGGGGAAAAATTTCCATGACTCAGTTACCTGTTTTCTCCTTTGTGTTATTTCTCACTCACTAAACTGTGAGAATTTTAAGGAAACAAGTAAATACCCTTATAAACACAAGGATTTAGATAATGGGTTTTATTGCTGTTGTGAGCCAAAAACTTGTTTGGATATTCCAAGCATGTGTGAGTTAACTACTTTAAAAAAAAATTATTGAAGCATAGTTATTTTACAGTGTTGTGCTATTTTCAAGCATACAGCAAAGTGATTCAGTTATATGTATGCATATATATATGTATGTAAAGAATATGCATATATCCTTTTCAGATTCTTTTGCATTGTAGGTTACTACAAGGTATTGAGCATAGTTCCCTGTGCTATACAGTAGGTCCTTGTTTTTATCTATTTTACATATAGTAGGGTATAAATGTAAATTAGGAGTTAACTACATTTTAAAGTGACCTGTGGCTTTCCTGGTGTCTGTTCACAGAGAAGAAAAGTTTGAAAGGTGAGGCAGAGCTCCACCATACAGGCCTTTTTCTTTTTCCTGTCTTCACAAAGGGCTTTACCCAAAGCCTCTCCTAGACAATAACTGACAGATAAGGTATCCTGAGTCCTTTCTCGACACTAGGTGCTGTGCTGAGCAGTTGACATGTGAGATTTCACTTAGGTCTCATGGTAAACCTAAGAGTTAGGCAATGCTATTATCTTTATTTCATAGATGAGGAAATAGAGGATCAGTCACAGATGCAAAGAGGCACAGCCGGAACTCAATCAGTTTTGTCTGCCTCCAGGGTGTTTGAACTTAAATCCCAGTGCCATATGGAGAACCGTAGCCGTATGCATGCTTGAAGACTGCATAATGGAGCTAAAGAGCTTGCAAAAATGCATCCCTTTTAAAGTACTCTGTCTTGAAAATATTTCTATTAATCCAATGATTACAGTTGTACTTAGTTCATAGAACCTCACACGGCACAGGTTAAGACTTATACCCTCAAAGTGATTTACTTTAATCCCATGGTCTCCTACCTGCTAAGGATAAGTGCTTCTTGGTACTAGCTGTCTTTGACCTTAGGGAAAGGAAGAAAGTTAAGTGAAGAATGGAATCATTGTAGAGTAACGTCGATTTTATGCAACGGCAAACCCTGTGATGAGTTGTGAGGTCGCTCAGAGGCAATGAGGAGAGAGTGAGAAGGCAACAGAAGCAAATTTATTTTACTTTGTAAATATGCCTAAAGCCCTTTTGGCTGAGACAGATCCACATGCCACTGACTGTCACACTTGGTTTCTCAGCAACAGTTTACTAATATTTGTTCTGGGCCTTGATGGATTGAAAGCTTTAAAATAATTATAGTGGAATATAATGGAATAATGGAATCAAAATATTACATATTCTAAACTAAAACAATGCTGAAGATCATATTTTTAAGTTCATAATTCAAAGCACCCTTTTGGACCTTGCTATGTCTCCAAGTGAATATTCTGAAATCTATAGCAAATATTCTCGTTATGTATGGCTTTGGGTTGTTTGCAGATACTTAGACCCACACAATGGGACAATGACATACTCTATCTGCACATTTTCTGCAGGAGAGGCTCCCTGAGACACTGAAGTCTGTGAACACTGAGAGCTTTCCTAGTAGCCTCTTGGCAGCTGTAGAGTCACATGGCTTCATGGATGCTACATTAGTTTTCTGCTGCCTTCATAGCAAATTGCCACAAATGCAGTAGTTTAAAACCAAAGAAATTTACATACATCCTACAATTTTAGAGGTCAGAAGTCTGACACGGGTCTCACTGAGCTAAAATCAAGATGGTGGCTGGGCTGCTTTCTTTGCTTTCTCTAGAGGAGAATTCATTTCTGTTTCTTCTCCAGTTTCTAGAGGTACCCATATTCCTTGGCTCAAGACCCTCTTCCACCATCTTCAAAGATTGTAACATTGCATCTCTCCAATCTTTCTTTTGCTCTCTCATCTCTGACAGTGGAGAAATGTCCTCAGCTCTTAAAGGCATGTGTGATTAATCTCCCCACCTCAGAGCTGTTAACATCACATCTGCAAAAGGCTTCTTGCCATGCAAGGTAACATCCATAGGTTCCACAGACGAGAACCTGGGGATCTTTTGGGGTCCTTTTTCTGCCTACCACAGATGGCCTAACTGGAAACATTTTGACTAGCACAGCAATGGTCACCCTCCACTGGGGCAACCAGGAAGGTCACTGTGGAGAGAGCCCAGCAGGGTCTCACTCTCAGAGTGATTCACGGTTAGTTCTCTCATGGCAACCTCAGTGACAACAAATTCAACAACTAACACCGGCCAGGAGACTCCAGCTGTGAGCAAATTTTGTAGTGCTGGGAGGAATAAAATTGGACAAACTGACTTGGCTGCTTTAACATGAAAAATTTTAATATAAATTTAGGATATTCCTGATTTAGAGGGGAGTGGGATATACTTTAAAAAGTCCTCTATTTAAATCAGAGAATCCTAGATTGGAATGAGAAATCACCCTTACTGTCCAATGCTATAGTCCTCCACCACGTTTCTGACCAGCGAACGATATCTAAGCGTAGCAAGATGGTAACTCACTGCTCATTTGAATTTTGCACAACTGTAATTGTTTTAAACGTTCTTCCCACCACAATGCTGAAATAAACCCATCTGTCATGTTCACATATGGCTCTCTGTTCTCCCTTTTGGAACCATAGAAGAAAAAGTCTAATTCAGCTCCTACTTGCTAACTGGTTTCTGATGGGGCAGAGAGGGCCATTCCAGGCCTGTGTGTTTGTGTGCTCAGTAGTGGCCAGCTCTTTGCAACCCCATGGACTGTAGCCCACCAAGCTCCTCTGTCCATAGAATTTTCCCATCAAGAATACCAGAGTGGGTTGCCATTTCCTACTCCAGGGGATCTTCCCAACCCAGGGATCATCCTTGTGTCTCCTATATTGGCAGGTGAATTTTTTACCACCGCACCACCTGGGAAGCCAACTGTATGGATTAGTTAAAGAAACTGTATTTTTTTCTGTTTGCAATTTAGGTCAAGAAAACAACAAACAACAATAATCTAGCTTTACAAGGAATCACTTGGAGAAACAGTTAAAAGATGTATCATACAGATCCACTGTATTGTTTAATCTCCTTATTCAAATTTGTTACAAGGGGAAAAAATTCTACGATGGATGTTCAGTCAGTTTAAACTTGAAATTTATTTCCAAAACATTAAAAATCACCTCGGTCATTAATACTAAGTCTAGAAAAGCAATCTTTCATTTCTTTATGAAATGTCATTCAAAATTACTATTTCACTTTAAAATCATCTAAGTAGTATTACCCATATTCTCTTTTAAGATGGTTTTACACTATCAACAAAAAGAGAGTATTTGACGGTTGAAGAGTTTCAAGAAACAGAATAGATATGGTCAGTAATTTCCAGGCAGCTGTTAAACAGATGTTTTTGTATTCACAGGAATTGTTTATGAAAAACAAATCAAGTAATGTGTTTTTTAGTGTATTTCTTTTTTTTTTTTTTTTGGTCACGCTTTTCTTGCTGTATTTCAAAAAGGATTTTAAATCAATTTTAGTAAATATATAATAAAAGTTTTAAAAATTCACTCAAGTTTAAATGTTAAATTTGCTTTGCTGCTTAAATTATTTTTTAAATATTCTGTCTAGTTCTTAAAGCTTACTGGGGTTTATAAGCAGTCAAGTAAACAAAATGAATCCATCAAAAGACCATTTATTAGTGTTTCAAAAAAATTACTGAAAAACACAGGAAGTTGGGGGAGAGATTTTCAAATGGGGGATGATCTTAGTCATAGGAATGTCAACTTTTTGAAATGACAAAAAGCAACATGTTCAGAAAAGGAACATTTGATTGACAGATGAGAATCTGCACAAAAGCTTTGAGAGTTTGATCCTGGTGTCTTTTGTGAAGTGTTTGAATTATAAAAACAATGAACAAACCATGTTGTTCTGAGGTATTTTACAATTGAAGTGCTATTTGGTTCAAAATTTCCTTCTGTTTTTGTTAAATATAATTGGCATTAAAATATCCTTTATGTGTGCTGGTCTGTAGTTTAAAATTGGCCTTAAAAATGAATACAATACAAATGAAATTCATGTTTGCCATTAGGTCTCTGATTCTACCTGGATGAATCTATATTAATTGAAATATTTCTAAATATGACATAGTTTAACTGAATGCTCTTCTTTCATCAATAATTTAGGTTAGTTTTAATAAATAATGTTTAAAATATAGAATTCAGTTGCATCATAGTCTATTACCTTTTTTAACTTAAAACATGTTATTTATGAATATTCATTTTTTTGAGACATTTGTGCCTTAAGTTGTTCTCCCTGAAAAACAGATTCTGAGATGGGGATTTGGGCATTGGAGGTTCAGGAATGCTCCCAGGAAATCTTTGGAAGAGTAAGGGAGGTGGGTTGAGAGGACGGAGAAGCTGAACTGTGATACATTTGTGCAAGAGTGTTCTCCAACTGAGGCAAAGGGTCTAGGCCTTACTATGCTTCCTACATGGACCAACCATTGAGTGTAACACACACAGAGAAGGGATATGCAGGAGATGTCCTTCAAAGGAAGGACAATTCCCCAAATATGATGCAACTGTGAACTCTAATCACCCAAGACTGCCAGCAGCTGGTGAAGTGAGTGCCCTTTCCTCCTAAAGTCAGTGGGTACACTATAGCATCTGCCACAAATTTTGAACTAAACCGAAAACCTCTTCCAGCGTAAATACCACTGGCATCGTTGCCATGATATCATTAGTATTAAAATTTGGACTTGAATAGAATATTTGTCATCATCAGGCTCAACACTCTGAAAGCCTTCAGGTAGAAACAAGATATTAATAGATGATCTGCTACATGTCAGACCACCTCTATGCCTTCAGGTTAATGCCATTCAGCTGAATTCCAACTGATATATCCACTTGCCTACTCAGTATTCTCCTTTGAATGCCTAAATGGCACATTAAAATAATTCATCAAGCATTTGATTTCCCCTGCATAAGTGTGCTCCTCCCCCAAGACTCCTCACTTGAGTAAGTGGTACAGTCATTTCTCCAAGTGTTCAAGATATAATAATCTGATTCATTATATTTTGTTCATTTTGGCACATCGAATCCATTATGACATCATGAAGGGCCTTCTGTCAAACATAACTGGCATCAGACCTCTCACACACTGTTAGTGACTGACATAATCCAGTATCTCCACTTGATGATGGCAGCAGCCTCCTGAGGGGTCTCTCTGATCCCCCCTTACCTTACAGTGATCCTCCACACATCAGACAGTGATGCTTTTAAAACTGAGATCATACCACTCCTTTGCTTAAAACCTTTCAAAGACCGCATCACCCTCACAGTCCTACTCACTACCTCACCATCTTAACCCCCCACCAGTTTCCCTTCCCTCACTCTGTTCTGGCTCTGCTAGTCTTTCTATTCCCTGGACGCACCCACCAAAATCATATTGTCCCCCAGTGGCCCTTTCTCATCTGTTTTCTCTGCCTCGGACTCCAGGCAGAGTTAGTATCTGCATGGTTCCCTTACTTACCTCAGATCTCTGCTTAAATTTTGCCCATCAAAAGTGTCTTCCTGCCCCTCCCTGATCCATGATGTAGGTAGTTCTTTTGCCATACTGTTCTGAAATTAAACTTTGTTCTAATATGGCCATAGGTATTGACAGTAGTTTATTTTGTATAAAGGTAAATAACTACCACATAAACATGGACTATAAAGAAAGCTGAGAGCCGAAGAATTGATGCTTTTGAACTGTGGTGTTGGAGAAGACTCTTGAGAGTCCCTTGGACTGCAAGGAGATCCAACCAGTCCATCCTAGAGGAGATCAGTCCTGGGTGTTCGTTGGAAGTAGTGATGTTGAAGCTGAAACTGCAATACTTTGGTCACCTGATGCGAAGAGCTGACTCATTTGAAAAGACCCTGATGCTGGGAAAGATCGAGGGCAGGAGGAGAAGGGGACGAGAGAGGATGAGATGGCTGGATGGCATCACTGACTCAATGGACATGGGTTTGGGTGGACTCCGGGAGTTGGTGATGGACAGCAAGGCCTGGCGTGCTGCGGTTCATGGGGTCACAAAGAGTCGGACACGACTGAGGGACTGAACTGAACTGAAAGATGGCAGATGGAGAGAACAAGTTAAAGACAATTTACCGGGAAAGTAAATTTTGTGGTTTTGCTCAATAAAAGAGTGTTCTTACTGATATCTAGAGGGGACTGATACAAGAGGTGATTAGTTTCCAGTTTCTGAAATGTATCCTCAAGATGCTAGAGAATCACCTGCTGGTGGTTATATTCACAGAATTTATTAGAGGCTGGTTAAATGACCCTTAAGATCTCTTACATATATGAGTTGGAAGGATTTTATTAAAATTTTAAAGACCACTGTGCTTTCCTGTTTTATGGATCCTTGAGATATTTTCATCCATATTCAGATTTGAGTAGATGATCCAGCTCAAGGTGCTCATGGTTTGCCATAAAGATGACTCTTCTTGTAAACAAGGCAGAAAAACACATTTCTCTTGAAGCATTCATTATGCATATGAGCACCTGATTAGAAATATGGCAACGGGAAATAAATAATCTCTTGAAAGTTCATTACTGAGTGATGCTATCATGTTCTAAATAAGCACAGTGTAAATTTCAGACTGGCTCGTTAATCATTAGAAGACAACTCTAATCAGTGGAGTGTGACTCTAACTTTACTTTAGGGCAATTGTACTTGATTGAAAATAGCAGCCAATTAAGGAAAAAATACAAATGATTGGCAAGAAGGAAAAAGAGAACTTTAAAATCCTAGACATAATGACTCCATTGATTGCTAAAAATTGAGTTGTTTAAAGCTCTCAGATTGTCATAGCTGCCCTGAATTAATCCTGCACTAGGCAGATTAGAGAAGCAATTACTAAATATAGTAGAGACAGTTTTTAAATGATCCTTCTTTAGTTTAGAACCCCAATTATATCCGGGTGACAGTGCATTCACTTAATAGAGTACATTTCCAGTCAACCCTCTTTATCATTAGGTGACAGAATTCTGGGTAATGGGATGTAGTTTAAAGTGTCCGGGGGAAATTCTGGAGAGGTTGTTTCCTCCTGAGTTGACTCAGCTGGGAGGTATGTTCTTTTGCCCCTCCACTCCCCTTTCTCATTGCTCAAAAATCAGACTTGATGGATGAAGTTCCAGAAGCCATCTCAAAGGTAACTTTGAAGAAGGAGGCAAGCTAACTGCAAAACAGTCCTGGACAGCTATCTCTTTTACGTGAGAAGGAAACATAACTTCGATTTTACTTAAGCCTCTGCTTTGAGTTTTCAGATACATGTAGCCAAATCAGATTTGAAAATACTCTGCTTCATGATGTTATATTAAGTTCAGTAAACTTGCTCTCTGGAGCTCAACAAAGCAAAAAAATGCATTGAATATAGTAGTCATGTGTTGTAATTTCTTGCCCAGCATTCATTCCTTTTCTGTAACCTAATCTAAGCTTTTGTAGATCTATCCCTCACCTCTGAAGTTTCTTTTGGTGAGACTATAAAATATCTACTCTGAGCAAGAAGTACCCATTAACTAGCCTTGAGTGATGGGATTCCATGTGTTCTAATAGGGAACCTTGAGTGACAAAAAGATGAAGTCTTTGAAGCTGATTCATCTACCATCATCCTGAAGTAGAGGCCAAGCAGATATTGAGAACCTCTAGTTACTGTCCTTCCTTAGGCCTTGTTTACTTATCTTTTCCTTCAGTGCTATATATTTTCCTTTCAGTATATATATGTGTGTGTATATATATATACACACACATATATTTCATATTTACTTTCCTTTGGAGGGTTGTTGAGGAAGGGATGGGGGAAGAGTGCTGTATTTTCTTTTGTTTTTGATTGAGTAAACAGAAGTGGTTTTTATATTCCAAGTTGCACCTAACACATGACCAAAATTGGTCCAATGGTGGGTCATTCGAACATAACGTAACTGGTACTGATGAAACCTGAAGCTCATGTCCACTGCAGTTGTCACCTGGATTTAGACCGTTCTGATGCCAGCTGACTACTAGGACTTCTGAGAGTCTAGCATTGGTTGTAGGTCTGCATAGATCTTAGGTAATGATTGTTCAGAGAAACTGATTACAGTATAGATTTAACTGTGTCAATTTAATGAGGCCAGGTAGACTTTCTCTGCTTTCTAACTCTGGAATGTCCCCTTAGTCACAGCTAACCATACCACAGACGATGCCACTGCATAACAGCATTATTTAGAGCACATAAATGCATCCCCACTCCTAGAATATTGTTGTTCTTTCGTCACTAAGTCACATCTGAAACTTTTTCAACCCCCATGGACTGTCGCCCACCAGGCCCCTCTGTCCATAGAGTTCCCAGGCAAGAATACCAGAGTGGGTCGCCATTTCCTTCTCCGGGAGATCTTCCTGACCCAGGGATTGAACCCATGTCTCCTGCAATGGCAGGAGGATTATTTACCACTGAGCCACCAGGGAAACCCGCTCCTAGAATAGCAAATCAAAAATCACATCACACATCTAATTTAGTAGACTTTTGAACGTATTTAGTACAGTCCCAAGTTGGTGCCACACTGTTTGACTGACCAGTACCAGGATACTGTTGCCGAGATTGGGCTGGAATAGAAGTTGTCTGACTCGACTTCCTATGCTGTTTTCCTTCCACATGATTGATGCACAGTATGAGCTTTAGCTTTGGAGTTGGAGACCTAGGCTAGAGTCTGCATTTTCTAATTTACCATCTGTATGACTCAGTATAATTATATAACCTCTAAGACTCCGTTTTCTCACTTCTCCTGTGCAAAATGGGAATGATTGAATGAATTAATGTACACATTGAGCTCAGAATAGTATCTGGTACATGGAACTGATATAATGGTACAAATGTTGGATATAATTATTAAGGTCAACACAATTATTTTAATAAGAAGAACATATTACTATAGATCACCCTTTCTGTTTATTTTCCAGAAACTGATATGTGAGTTAGCATCAGAATTTGTAAAGAAAAACAAACTAAAAAACCAAACATGGTAGAAAGCTTTGGATTTACCTCTTTTAACTGTAAAATATCAAGTGGATGAAAAATAAATCAATCTTTTTTTTCACTTCTTTTAAGTTCTTGGAATATCAAGCCCTTACTTAATTTTAGAATATCTAAAAAATACCATTCATTACTATGGGACACTGTCTAAAACTGCACTCAGAGGAAATTTTGTAGTTTTAAATATGTGTGGAAATCAAGAGGGAAAAATATATACAAACTAACCTAGAAGAAATTCAAGAAACTTTAAAAAATGCCAAATTCAACAAAAGAAAAATGTAAGGAAATCTTAAAAATACAGACAGAAATTGACTATAAAAATGAAAGAGACTTGAAGTGGTAACTAAATTGAATAACTATTTAACTGGAAAAGTTACAACTTTAGCTTAAACCAAAGAAAAGGATAAAAAGAATAAATATTAATATATAAAAATGAATGAAGATGAGGAAAGAATCACAGGTACAAAGAAAATCAAAATTATTAAAGTTTACTACTTTATCAAACTCTATGAAAATATGTATTAAAATATGAATGAAATGACTAATTTTCTAGGAAGATATGTGTTAGGAAGACTGACCTTTATAGTAGGAATTTTTTTTTAATCCAATAACTAGAGATGACAATTGTCAAAGAACCACCTCCTTAAAAAAATTTGGTAAGTGGTGTGGGTTTTTGTAAGTAAAGTCATTTTCTTACAAGGACCTTCTGATTCTGAGTGATTTCTCTTCTCTTCATGGGGCAGGGCAGGGTAGGTGTGAGCACCAAAAGTCTCAAGACATCTGGCACTGGTCTTCTTGACTCAAACTCTTCCAAGCAATGAAATAAAACCTGCATAGAGACCACTTTCCTTCAGAGCTGCGCTCCAGTGTTTTAGAAATATGTCTTCAGGTTATTTTGTGGGGGTAATGCTCACTGTGCACCTCAGGAGTTCATCTGTCCAGTTTGTGATGTCTCATCCTCCTCCTGTTTTGCAGAAATAGGGTTAAGTTTGTCGTTCATGATGACATCTCCTACCCTAATCTCCACAATCCGTTTCCGTTATGAGTTTATTCTTATTCATACATCTTACTTTTTTTTTAAGCAAATTTTGCATGTGTGCATGCTCAGCTGCCTCAGTTGTGTCCGACTCTTTTCAGCCCCTTGGACGGTAACCCACCAGGCTGCTCTGTCCCTGGGGTTCTCCAGGCAAGAACACTGGACTGGGTTGCCACTCCTTCTCCAGGGGATCTACCTGACCCAGGGACTGGAACCATTTCCTGCATTACAGGCAGATTCCTCACTCACTGAGCCACCTGGGAAGCCAAAAACAAATTTTAACAGGGGGCAAATGCATGTGCCTGGTCTCCTACATTTAACAAGAAAAATTTTATCTTTTTGCAGATGTTAGGATGTGGGTATTGAAACATGAGTATCACGTATACATTTTTTAAAAATTATTTATTTATTTTGGAGTCTAATTACTTTGCAATATTGTGGTGGGTTTTGCCATACATTGACATGCATCAGCCAAGGGTGTACATGTGTCCTCCCATCTGGAACCACCCCCCCGCCCCGAACTGGCTTTGAGTGCCCTGTTTCATGCATCGAACTTGGACTGATCATCTGTTTCACATATGGTAATATACATGTTTCAATGCTATTCTCTCAAATCATCCCACCCTCGCCTTCTCCCACAGAGTCCAAAAGTCTGTTCCTTATATCTGTGTCTCCTTTGCTGTCTCTCGTATAGGGTCGTCGTTACCAGCTTTCTTTTAAAATGAATGCTTTATTTTAAGCATTTTAGTGAGATTAGTAATACTTACAATTATGTATAAATCTAGCAGTGCAATAGCTTTAAACTGTGACAACACAGTCATCTATTCAACGTCAATATAACTAGTATCAATATTTCAGCCTACTACATGACATATTATTGATGATAGTAAAGATTAAAAATATAAAAGGCCACTTGACTAAAATATGCATATTCATGTAAATGTAATCTACTTTGATATCAGTGTTCTGTTTTAAAAAATGGCTATACCAACTCAAAAATACATCTTACTCAAAAGTACATCTCTTTTTCTAATATTGCACTTTGCTATCTAGAAAACCTTATCCTTCCCTTTCATCCCCACCACCAGATAAAAAGAATTGGGTGATAATGAACTTTGAAAGGTGGGCTTGGATTCTGCTTATCTTCAGCCTAATATTCATAAACTATCCAATAGGCAGTCCACCCTTTAAAAAAAATTCTAGCATTCTCACATTTCATAATACATCAAAGTACAATACTCATTTATGATGTTGGATGATTTGTCATATCTATAAAATCTCTTATGTCTATATGAGAGACAATCTACTTTGTTTTTCAGTCTAGCTTCAGAACTATGGTATCCCCGTATAACACATGTGGTGGTGGTTGGCGGCTTAGTACTAAGTTGTTCCTGACTCTTTGCGACCCCAGGGACTGCATCCCCCCAGGCTCCCCTGTCCACGGGATTTGCCAGGCAAGAATACTGGAGTGGGTTACCATGCCCTCCTCCAGGGGATCTCCCCAACCCAGGGATTGAACTTAGGTCTCCCACACTGCAGGCGGATTCTTTCCCAACTGAGCCACCAGGGAAGCCCCAACGTATAATATATGGTACCCCCCAAATTGAAGTGTTATAGAATAACAGCGAATAGAAAATAAACTTGAAATTTCCTTTCCAATAAGTTAATTTGAAAGGTATCATTTACTTTATGAAAGAGTAGTACTTCAAAATAAGTATTCTAAACTCATTAATAAATTGATTATATAATTGATTATATAATAATCACACAATGTGATTATATAAGTATAAAATTCCTACATGTTAAATCTCAATGACTGTTACACATAAATTCAGGGGGTTCAGTTCAGTTCAGTTCAGTCACTCAGTTGTGTCCAAGGGGGAGCAAATGTTAAAAGATTTGGTTCATCGAATTCATATTAATTAGATTGCTATAAAAGGGCTGTGTATTTCCTAAATAAAAGGTGGTATCGACCTTCTGATACCAGGACATCAAGCAATTGGTTTCTCAACTAAATGTAAAATGTGATTTAAATGTACGCCTCTCAATTGTCCTGTCACAGGTATTTCTTTTTTTAAATATTCACTCATTTATTTGGCAGTGCCAGGTCTTAGCTGTGGCACTTGGGGTCTTTAGTTCCAGCATGTGGGCTCTCGTGACCTGACCAGGGCTCAAACCCAGGCCCCCGCACTGGGAGCATGGCGTCTTAGCCACCGGACCGCCGGGAAGTCCTTGTCATAGGTGTTTCTTTTGTAATGTAATAATGCTTTAACAAATTTAATTACAAAGAATCTGGTTAATTCAGTAGGAAAAATAGAAAAGTGAATTATTTTATATTCTCTGATCTTTGCTTTTCTATGTAATCTCTCCTATGATGACCTGGAAAAGATGTTCATCCTTGAATCACTTCCTTCTGCTCTCCTGTGTTCTAGGCTTACCTAGTCTGAATCCGGCGGTCAATGCCAACTCTAAATACAGCGCTTCATCATCCCATGACTTTTGATGGCAGTAATGAGGAGAGGAGACTGTTTTATTCACTGCTCTGTGGCTTATGGTCCTAATCCAAAACAATATTTAGTAAGTAATTGAATGAAAAGATAGTGGATGCAGTAAGCACACTAGATTTCTTAGTAAGATAATATTACTTTTCCACATAGATGACATAAAATAAAAATACCAAAACTATTATTGATAGCTTGTAAGGAGTCCATTTGTGATAGAATTTTTCCTACATTTTATTCACCTTTTAATTTTCCATTTCTTGCTAACACTTGACATTTTACTTGTCATGTCTCTTATTTTGTTGACTTTGCCATTCAGCAGAGCAAATACAGCACAGCATCCATCTTTTGAATTGTGCACAAAGTAAAAATACTCTGACCCAAAACAGACAATGGTAGTTTTTTCTTTTGTTTAGGAACAATGCAACCTGATATAAAACTCTTGAGGAGTTGGAAATTATAATTGAGTAATAGAGATACTAAGAAAGGGGGAACAAATGATAGCATACTAAGGAAATAAATGACACTCTGGTTGGAAAATTAGAGAACATTGCAAAACTCACCTTGAGAGCAATGTGCCTATTGACCATTTTGGCATTGAAATTGAAAACAGTACATAGAAAGCCCAGAGACAATTGATAAATTGTTTCATTCAACTCCTGAGAATATCTGGGAAGACAAGTGGCTTCTCTAATGGGAAAATGGAAACAGGAGGAGCTCTTAGCTTAAACAATCACTAAACTCATAAATTAGTAGAGGTCGTGTTTACTTATTTAACCATAGAGATAAAAAAGAACTTTATTGACTGAAGTTATTGTGTATCTCATTCAGTTTTTTAACTTTTAGAAGAGAAAGAATGATCTGCAGTAGTCAAGCTGCTTGCCCGAGTGAAGTGGAACCAGAACCCATGTCTGCTGACTTCTAGTGAGATGGCCTTTCCAAGTATTATTGGGCGTAGAGTCCTTTGGAAAGGATTATTCAGGCTCCCAGCTTCAGTGCCTGTTTGAACTGAGTAATACTGGAAACACAGCAAAACAAAATCTGTGGAAGCTAGCTGAAACAGAGAAAACAACAGCTTCATGTATTTCTATTACAAAACAAGGAGGGGCTAAAACCAAGTATCTGTGTTCACCTTAGAAAGGAAACGGAGAGCAAATTAAACCAAAATTAAATGGGAAGAAGGAAGGAAGGAAGGTTGAAATAGCTGCTTTAGGCCTCACATCTGGTTCGTGTAGGAGATTCCATGTGTTGATCTGTTGATTATTTTTCCCTTGAGGATTTCTCATGATGTCCTGGTTCTTTGCATGCTGAATATTTCTGGATTGTATCCCGGACATTTTTAATATCATGTTATAAGACAGTCCTGTAACAGTCCACTGGAGAATATTGATTTGTTGTGGTGGTGGTTGATTCACAAGGCAATTTTCCTATTATGCTGAAACTTGAAGTTCTGTCTTATCTTCCATAGGTAGAGTTCCAATGTCAGCTGAGTTAAAGCCTCTGCCATGTTGCTTCTGGTCTGTCCTACATCTGGACAGCTCAGGGCCAAGCAGAGAACTAGGATCAGTTCATACATACAACTGGGAGGCACTCATCTTCAGGTTTCTCCACGCAGCAGTTTTCCACATAGTCTCTGATTCTCAGGGCTCACTTTTCCTATTTCTCTGGCTTGGAAATTGATTTGTTTTACTTTTTAAGAGCTTTAGTTACATGCATTGATGCAGTTTTGCACAACAGGGGCTGCCCCTAGAGCAGACAGGAGTCCCTTGTCCTGTTCCTCTGGCTAGCAAGACAGGCTTTCTCTATAAAATTCACTGCCTATACCAAGTGGAGAGTGCCACACTGAAGCTGCCCTTGATCAAGGCATAAAGATAAAAGAGAGGTAAGATAAATAACCAAGAAATTGATGCTGCTAAGGTCAAATTTTTGAAGTTTGATCTTCCTTCTACAATTTGTTTGTATTAATTTTCAGAGTTTTCAAGTAGTTGTTGACATTTTTTTGTTGTTGTTAGAAATTTTGTCCAGACTGTTTGCCCGTAATCCACAAGAAATGTAAACTATAGTATGCCTACTATATTCTGATGACCACCAGAAGTCTTTGGGTGATTTTGTTCATTATCTGTCCCTTTTCCCAAATTTTCTATAATAATTACAACATTACTTATATATTTAGGAATGATTTTAAACAAGAAAAATAGCCTATGTTTTAAATTTTCTCAAACTGCTTAGGAAAAAAATGGTTTTATAGAATTTCAGCCTAGCAGAAATTTGGATGGAGGTTTGTAACATTGTACAAGAGGCAGTGGTTAAAACCATCCCCAAGAAGAAGAAATGTAAAAAGGCAAAATGGTCTAATGAGAAATAGCTGAGAAAAGAGGAGAAGCAAAAGCAAAGGAAAATAAGGAAGATATATCCATCTGAATGCAGAATTCCAAAGAATAGCAAGAAAAGATAAGAAAGCCTTCCTCAGTGATCTGTGCAAAGAAATAGGGGAAAACAACAGAATGGGAAAGACTAGAGATCTCTTCAAGAAAATTAGAGATACCAAGGGAACATTTCATGCAAAGGTGGGCTCGATAAAGGACATGGAAGCGGTAAGGACCTGACAGAAGCAGAAGAGATTTAGAAAAGGTGGCAAGAATACACAGAAGAACTGTACAATAAGGATCTTCAGGACTCAGATTACCATGATGGTGTGATCACTCACCTGGAGACTGACATCCTGGAATGTGAAGTCAAGTGGGCCTTAGGAAGAATCACTATGAACAAAGTTAGTCGGTGTGATGGAATTCAAGCTGAGCTATTTCAAATCCTGAAAGATGATGCTGTGAAAGTGCTGCACTCAACATGCCAGAAAATTTGGAAACTCAGCAGTGGCCACGGGACTGGAAAAGGTCAGTTTTCATTCCAACCCCAAAGAAAGGCAATGCCAAAGAATGCTCACATGACCTCACAATTGCATTCATCTCAGACACTAGTAAAGTAATGCTCAAAATTCTCCAAGACAGGCTTCAATAGTATGTGAACTGAGAAATTTCAGATGTTCAAGCTGGATTTGGAAAAAGCAGAGGAACAAGAAATCAAATTCCCAACATCTGTTGAATCATAGAAAAAGCAAGAACATTCCATAAAAACATCTACTTCTGCTTCATTGACTACATGAAAGACTTTGACTGTGTATATCACAACAAACTGTGGGAAATTCTTAAACAGATGGGAATACCAGACCACTTGACCTGCCTCCTGAGAAACTTGTATGCAGGTCAAGAAGCAACAGTTAGAACCAGACAAGGTAAATGGACTGGTTCAAAATCAGAAAAGGAGTATGCCAAGACTGTATATTGTCATCTTGCCCATTTAACTTATATGCAAAGTACATCATGCAAAATGCCAGACTGGATTAAACACAAACTCAAATCAAGATTGCAGGGAGAAATATCAATAACCTCAGATATTCAGGACACCACCCGCATGGCAGAAAGCAAAGAGGAACTAAAGAGCCTCTTGATGAAAGTGAAAGAGGAGAGTGGAAAAGTTGGCTTAAAACACAACATTCAAAAAAAAACTAACATCACGGCATCCGGTCCCGTCACTTCATGGCAAATAGATGGGGAACAATGAAAACAGTGGCTGACTTCATTATCTTGAGCTTCAAAATCACTGCAGATGGTGACTGCAGCCATGAAATTAAAAGACGCTTGCTCCTTGGAAGAAAAGCTATGACCAACCTAGACAGCATATTAAAAAACAAAGACATTACCAATAAAGACATTTACCAAAAAGGTCCGTCTAGTCAAAGCTATGGTTTTTCCACTAGTCATGAATGGATGTGAGAATTAGACCATAAAGAAAGCTGAGTGCTGAAGAATTGATGCTTTGAACTGTGGTGTTGGAGAAGACTCTTGAGGATCCACTGGACTCCAAGGAGATCCAACCAGTCAATCCCAAAGGAAATCAGTCCTGAATATTCATTGGAAGGGCTGACGCTGAAGCTGAAGCTCCAAATAATTTGACCACCTGATGCGAAGAACTGACTCCTTAGAAAAGACCCTGATGCTGGGAAAGAAAGGCAGGAGAAGAAGGGGACGACAGAGGACGAAATGGCTGGATGGCATCACTGACTCAACAGACATGAATTTGAGCAAGCTCCAGGAGTTGGTGGTGGACAGGGAAGACTGGCGTGTGGCAGTCCATGGGGTCACAAAGAGTTGGACATGACTGAGTGACTGAACTACACTGAACCAATAACCAAAAGCAGTGGAATCCAGTCACATTTATGTTTTTGTTGTTTATATGTATTTTGCTCTTTATTAGAATATATACTTGTTGCCAGAAACTGTTTCTTACCCATCTTTGCTTCTGTCCACCATGATTAGCACTGCATATAACCCATAGTAAATGCTAAATTGCACTGGATTTTATTCTTTTCAGTTTAGTTCAGTTTTGTCATCCTTTGTCATCCCCTTCTCCTCCTGCCTTCAATCTTTCCCAGCATCAGGGTCTTTTCAAATGAGTCAGTTCTTTGCATCAGGTGGCCAAAGTATTGGAGCTTCAGCTTCAGCATCAGTCCTTCCAATACATATTTAGGATTGATTTCCTTTAGCATTGACTGGTTGGATCTCCTTGGAGTCCAAGGGACTCTCAAGAGTCTTCTCCAACACCACAGTTCAAAACAATCAATTCTTCAGTGCTCAGCTTTCTTTATGGTCTAATTCTCACATCCATATATGACTAGTGGAAAAACCATAGCTTTGACCTTTGTCAGCAAAATAATGTCTCTGTTTTTTAATATGCTGTCTAGGTTGGTCATAGCTTTTCTTCCAAGGAGCAAGCATCTTTTAATTTAATGGCTGCGGTCACCAGCTACAGTGATTTTGGAGCCCAAGAAAATAAAGTATGTCACTGTTTCCATTATTTCTCCATCTATCTGCCATGAAGTGATGGGACTGGATACCATGATCTTCATTTTTTGAATGTTGCATTTTAAGCCAACTTTTCCACTCTCCTCTTTCACTTTCATCAAGAGGCTTTTTAGTTCCTCTTCACTTTCTGCCATGAGGGTGGTGTCATCTGCATATCTGAGGCCATTCATATTTCACCCTGCAATCTTGATTCCAGCTTGAGTTTCATCAAACCCGGCATTTCGTGTGACATATTTGGAATGTAAGTTAAATAAGCAGGGTGACAATATACAGCTTGACATACTCCTTTCCCAATTTGGAACCAGGCTGTTTTTCCATGTCTGGTTCTAACTGTTGCTTCTTGATCTGCATACAGGTTTCTCAGGAGGCAGGTAAGGTGGTCTGGTATTCCCAACCATTTAAGAATTTCCCACAGTTTGTTGTGATATACACAAAGTCTTTCGTGTAGTCAATGAAGCAGAAGTACATGTTTTTCTGGAATGCTCTTGTTTTTTCTTTGGTGTTGGGAATCTGATCTCTGGTTCCTCTGCCTTTTCTAAATCTAACTTGAACATCTGGAAGTTCACGGTTCACATACTTTTGAAGCCTGGCTTGGAGAATTTTGAGCATTACTTTACTAGTGTCTGAGATGAGTGTGACTGTACGGTAGTTTGAGCATTCTTTGGCATTGCCTTTCTTTGGGGTTGGAATGAAAACTGACCTTTTCCAGTCCCGTGGCCACTGCTGAGTTTTCCAAATTTTCTGGCATGTTGAGTACAGCACTTTCACAGTATCATCTTTTAGGATTTGAAATAGCTCAGCTTGAATTCCATCACACCGACTAACTTTGTTCATAGTGATTCTTCCTAAGGCCCACTTGACTTCACATTCCAGGATGTCAGTCTCCAGGTGAGTGATCACACCATCATGGTAATCTGAGTCCTGAAGATCCTTATTGTACAGTTCTTCTGTGTATTCTTGCCACCTTTTCTAAATCTCTTCTGCTTCTGTCAGGTCCTTACCGCTTCCATGTCCTTTATCGAGCCCACCTTTGCATGAAATGTTCCCTTGGTATCTCTAATTTTCTTGAAGAGATCTCTAGTCTTTCCCATTCTGTTGTTTTCCCCTATTTCTTTGCAGAGATCACTGAGGAAGGCTTTCTTATCTCTCCTAGCTATTCTTTGGAACTCTATTCAGATGGATATAACTTTCCTTTTCTCCTTTGCCTTTAGCTTCTCTTCTTTCCTCAGCTCTTTGTAAGGGCTCCTCAGACAACCATTTTGCCTTTTTACATTTCTTTTTCTTGGGGATGGACTTGATCACTGCCTCCTGTACAATGTTCAAACCTCTGATTCTTTTAGATGTTGTTGTCATAAACTCAGAGCATCCCCTCTTACTAGAAAGGGACTCTAGTGAAACAAAGCCCTTTCTGGTTAAATTTTTTGCCTAGATACTTTTGTTACATTCTTTCATTTGCACTTTTACTATTTTTAAAGCTTTTTATTTATACTGGATTGTAGCTGATTAACAGTGTTGTGATAGTTTCAGGTGGGCAGAAAAGGCATTCAGCCATATCTATACATGTATTCCTTCTCCCCCAGATTCCCCTCCCATCCAGGCTGCCACATAACATGGAGCAGAGTTATCCATTTTAAATACAGTAGTATGTATATCAATTTAACTCAAAGTCCTGTAGTGAGTTAGAGAGGAGCAACATTGAAAGCAAAAGGCTCCAAATATTTAGTAATAACTGTAGCTTTAAAAGGGCTTCCCGGTAGCTTTAAAAAGAAAAAAAAAAATGATTCTGCCAATGAGATGTCAAATGTACTTTAAAGAAACATTTTGGGGGGCAAGAATATAGCAGTACTCATATTGCTACTGTCTCTTCTGAAGAATCTTCCCCAAAACAAGTGATTATGTCTAGACTTTCAGAAAGCAGCAAACTGCCAGTGTCCACAGATGTATGAAATTAAAGATATCCATCATTTGGGGTAAATTTTGGCATATCGAATGGGTGATACAATGATACCTATGTATAATTCACCCTATGTCAAATATTTGACTCATTTTGAGAAAGCATTTATTTGATTAAAAATAAACACTGAGGATATGGCAACCCACTCCATTGTTCTTGCCTGGAGAATCCCATAGACTGAGGAGCGTGGCAGGCTACAATCCATAGGGTCTCAGAGTCAGACATGACTGAAACAACTTAGCACACACACACACAGACACACACACACACACAATTATAAAATAATAAGCAAAAATGTCCAAAAAGATTAAATTTATTATTTGGTTCTTGTTTTATCTTGGCTTTATTCATATTAAAAACCAGTAATGAATAAATAGTGTTCTGAACTCAGAAAATTGAATTAGTGGGACTTCACTGGTGGTCCAGGGGCTAAGACTCAGCACACCCAATGCAGGGGACCCAGCTACAAGCCCTGGTCGGGGAACTAGATCCCACATGCAGAAACTGAAAAAAAAGATCCTGCATGCTACAGTGAAGATCGAAGATCCCTCAAGCCACAGCTAAGACTTGACATAGACAAATAAAATAAATAAATATTTTTTTTAAAAAAGAAAAGAAAATTGAATTAGTCATAAGAGTTGCCAATGCAAAGTAGGACAGTAGAGTTACCATCTTACCGCTATCACTCATATTGTTTTAATGAAATCAGTTTCTTCACTATTTTACGGTCATTACTGAAATTACAAGTTTTAAGCAAAGAATCCCAAATTCCATCACCCTAACCCAACTATGAACATTTTGAATTTTCTTAAAACCATTATTTTCCTAGGCATCTGTTTCTCATTTGGCTTTAATTAGTCAACACACAAAACTTACATAACACTTTCTTTTTTTTCTAAACCTTATCACAATGTCCTATTGTCTCCATAACCTCAATTTTAATTGGAACTTAATATGCCAAGAAGCAAGAGTACCATGGCTGTTACAAACAATGCTTCGTTGGGTGATTTATTCCCAGGCTTTCTTTGTTGGGTAATTAAATAATACTATAATAAAAATTTATATCTATGTTGATCTTCTATTTTTTTCATACTCTCCTTAGTGGGAATTCCCAGAAGTAGAATTAATAATTTAAAATTAACATTATTTTTCTATTTTTTGAAAAATATTATTATTCCAAAATATTTCTCTTATAAGAAGTACATAGAGTTACTTTCTTTATTTTTACTTTTAAAATCACTGAGTATTTTTCTGAGGGCAGTTGATTTAGTACATAATAAATGGATCCAGGGTCATTGCATTGTGCATTTATTATTAACTAGGTTTAAATGCTTTTAATTCTTTTTTATTCTTTTCATTATCTTTTGAAATTTTATTTTTATGTTCTTTGTCTTTAGGAATGAGGTCTTTATAGATTTCTCTGATGCCAAGCAACAAAGAAATATTTGTAATCATTTTTAAGGATCTATTTGTCTACTTTTTAAAGCCCTTGTAATCTTCTGTTCAGCAATCCTGCTTTTTGCTCACAGATACCAGCTTATGTCTAGGTGCTGAATGTAAGTCGAGCACATAGTAGAAACTAGGCACCTTACACTCATTATCTCACTGTTGATGTTTTTGTTGTCTGTCTTCATGTGGGTTCTTAGTTCCTCAGTCGGGAATCAAATCCATGCTTGCGACATTGAGACTGCTGAGTCTTAACCACTGGACTGCCAAGGAGTCACCATCTCATTTAATTCTTGTTGTCAGTCCTGTGAAATAGGCATCATCATCATGACCAGTTCACAGTTGATGAAAGAGACGTTCTGAGAGGGTAAATGATAAAGATTAGACAACTGGTTAATGTCCAAGCCCAAACTATACCTCACACCCCGCACACTTTAACCACTCCAGGCTACCAGTTAAAAGAAGTGTCTATAAAAGCAACTTGTCACACAGAAGCTGTCAGAGAATGACCTGATCCATAATGTCACATTTCTGACCTTTAGCTTTAGCCTTGTGACCAAAAACACCCCCAGAATGGTATGAAGTTTAGCTCTCAACATGATCGAAGAGCTGGAATTATAGAGCTTCTGTCACCTTTGTCCAGCCTCTCCACGCACTCAGCAGGGAAGAATCTGCCTATAATACGGGAAACACAGGAGACACAGATTCAATCTTTGGATTAGGAAGATCCCCTGGAGGAGAAAATAGCAAGCCCCTCCAGTATTCTTGCCTGGAAAATCCTATGGACAGAGGAACCTGGCAGGCTACAGCCCATAGGGTTGCAAGAGGCAGACATGATTGAGCGCACACACATCTTTATCCACGTGAAATAGCAAAGGGGCCCATGATGACGTGAGAGCTGGGCCTTCCACTAATCTTCAGGTGCCCGTTAATCCCCTGAGTGACCATAGGAAGTTATTTAAGCTCCTCATCTTTAGAAACTCTGTTCATAAAGCTTTCCTTGGATTCAGTGGGATCGTATACATAATGGACCAGACAGAGTGCTCGGTACATTAATAGATGCTCAATAGATGCTGTTGTGTTTGGTTTCCAAGACTTGATTTGGATGTGCAGTAGTACATCAAATGCCTCCAGATGATTTGCTCAGGCTCTGTCACTCCTGAGAGTTACTAAACTACTTAATTACTGCCAAGACTTTAATTGGAAGAAAATAATCCATTTTAGAACTTCTAATAAGTACCTATACATTGGAAACTTTCCAGTGTAGACTAAATTACTCTTAGTCCATCTCAGGACAATCCTATGTCCTCCAAAATCTCTGTACCTTGATTATATTCATTGTGTAAATTCCTGAAACAGTCTTAAATAATTGATGGAAGAAAAGAAAAAAGAACCTCATACCGTTAGCAAGATTGGATTTAGACTCTCACAAGCCTAATTACCTCCCTGAAAAGTACTCTGTATTTTTTGGCTCCATCCTCTTCACATAATTAGCTACAGCCTTGCTTTTTGTTTCTTCTCATTACCTGAATGTTATACCTTCAAAATAGGTGTGGGTGATGCATTATTTCATCCAACACTAATATAGGCACAATTATATGATATCAACACTTCGTCTTCAGAAGCGATTTGTTTTCTAAAGTCCTTGATAACTATACCTGATTTCATTATTTGTTTACGGAGATGCCCACTGAAGCACATTTCTAGTCTACTGTCCTGTTTGTTCATAGTCTGTAGCTTGCTGCAGGTGAATTATAAGCGATTAGGTCTTTCTCACATAATCACACTCTTTCTCAGTATAACTGAAGTTATTGCATTTGTTACCTTCAAGAACAATATAATTTTCGAAAGGCAATTAGAAACTAGAATGAACTTTAATTTCCTTTATTCACTAAGAGATGGCAGAAAGAATATTGATGGTATGTAGAGATTAAGTGGGTTAACTAGATATAATGAAGGCTGAGAGTTTTGAATGACACAATGATTTTATCATTTTAAAATGATTTGTGTGGCCTCCTATTGTATAAGTATTGTCTGTTTGGGCCTTAAAAAAAATCCAGTGCTCACCTGATTAACGTGGCAGTGCTAATTTTCATTCAGGATGCTTGGTATTTCTGTTTCTACCGTGATGGATAAATCGTTTAGAGGACATAACACTTAATAACCTTTAACAAAACCTCAAACTGTAATCTCTCAGAATTACTCCCTGAATACAGTTCTTCCTTCTGCTTATGCTGAACCTTTATACAGCTATGAAATATTAATAACTCCTAAGAGAGTTGGCTAGATTTCATTGTATGTTAGAAGAATCTTTTTTTTTTTCCTCTGAGAGCCCAAGATTTAAATTGGATAGTCTATCCAAGGATCTCAACCTCCAAGACGTCTTTAGAAGTAGAATGATCCAGAAAAACCACTTTGTGTAGACGTGTAGGTAATTTCTAGAGAAATTACCTTGATACTGATGACATAAAAGTGATGTGAATGCATCCTTCTCACCTATCCTGGGTATAACAGGTGACTCCCCTTACATTTCCTCACCACCTCCTAAAACCCACGTGTCTCTATACCCACATGTCATAGTCCAGCTGGTTAGAATACTTGGCCCATAAGCTCTATCTACCTTGCCCCAGAGTTAACAGAGCTAACCCTTAGGATTTCCATCTGTAATACTTCTGAACTCAGTCTTTGTATATAGACTTCATCAACTCTTGATTTGATCTCATCTGTCTTTTTTCTGTTCTTGATCAGTTCTGACTGGAGACCCACAAGTGCAAGAACTTATGTTAGTCCTGACGCAGCCCTCTAAGACTCTACTTTATGGCTTTAAAATCCCACTGAAATGTAAAAACAAGAAGAAAAACGCATGTCCTAGGTGCTACTTTAACAGTAATTATCTCTCTTCTCAGAAATGTTTTAATTTCCAAAATGATGTGTAGCTCCTTAACTATTGACTATTCATTCAATGTGTATCTTAAGCATGGACATGGGACAGATATCTAGATTATTCGGATCTAGATCTCTTTCTGATAGTAGATTTGCAAGAAAATTTCCTCTTTATAAATTCAATCCAAATCTATGTATACTCTAAATGTACATCCATATTTGGTTTTGGTCACTTCATATAGGGAGAGGGACTACACCTAAAATGTGGTTTGTATATTAAGACTGATGATGCCATACAAGCACCAAAAAAGCTGAAGGGACTTGTTAAACAGTGAGGCTCTAGGGAGAGAGCAAGACGCCTCCCAAGCAGGTCCAGAAGTGACTTGAGAGAGAAGGGGTGACCAGGAGGTGGGTGACCAGGAGCTGCTCTAGAAGTCCCGTGTGTGGCTTGAACTTCCCGCAGCGGCCACAAGAGGGAGCAGCAGGCCGCCTTGTCAATCGACCCAAATGTGAGGCCAACGGGGGAAAAGGCGGGGAGAGGCTTAAAAGCCGTCACTGGGCAAACATCAATAACATTGAGACATGTGCGTTACCATACGTAAAATAGGTGACCCGTGCTAGTTGGATGCCTGAGGAAGGGCACCCAAAGCCGGTGCTCTGGGACAACGCAGAGGGATAGGGTGGGGAGGGGTGTGGCAGGGGTGTTCAGAACGGGGCGGCGGGGGGACACGTGTACCTGTGGCTGATTCACGTTGATGTATGGCAACAACCATCACACTACTTTAAAGTAATCATCCTCAAATTAAAATCCATTAATTTAAAAAATAATAATAAACTGGGGCTTTTTTCCCCTAAAACTAAAAAAAGGCGGCGGTGGGGGTGGGGTTCAGGCTTTCACTACAATATTACGTGTGTTTAAACACAAAGCACAGATTTGAGTGCATTTACCTCCCTGCAGCTTCCTTCCCTTGAGATTTCTGTGCATAGCAAGGACTTAGTTCCTGTGACCACACCTGGCTCATAATGCCTGCTCCTCTGTGATTCTAGCTTGCATCTCACCTCCCAAGGCTATTTGTGTCTTTTCCCTTGAATTTCATCAAGATAAAAAATTCAGTCCTTCTACCTTACTGAAACAACAGCTAAAACAAAAACGTCCCGCCTCCGCAAGACATTTGCCTTTGTGTCATTTTAAAACATCTATTCTAAAAGTTTGAAAACTAAGGAAACGAGAGCAAGCGTGGATGACTATCATTGACTGGAATTTGCCACACCTCTGAACAAGCAGAAGTGCCTTTGTAATCTTTTTCTCTATAACAAAAGAAAGCTGTCCCCATTTGATTATATGAAATTATACATCTCAATAATCTAATAAACACACACACAAACATCCCAACGCACACAGACAAGTAATGACATGTGGTGTGCTGATCTTGTTTCCTTGATGCTAAATAAGGAAATTTTGCATAAACTTGTCTTAGACTTGGAAGACTCAGAAATTCTGATACCCTTTTGGAAAATGAAGCTGAAAATTGAAAGAAAAAAAAAAACCTCTCTAAATTAAATTTTATCATTTGTATAAAATTCATGAAGTGGAGTTCTAACAGAAAGTATTCAAATCCTCTTTTCTCTAAACTTCTTTTCTTAGAAACAAACCAGAATCATTTCTGTTTATTCCTATGATATATATTCACATCTCACTTGCCCTAATGAAATTCGGAACTGAGAGGTAAATGACTTTAACGATAGTGTCAAATTTGCATCATGAGTTGAATTAATTTGTAAACATTAAGCTTCTGATCCTCACTTGTAAGGCCATCATTTTTGAGCATTTACCACAAGCAACACGTCTGGAGGCTTCGGACCATTCCCTTACTCTAACTTCCAACAAGATTCCTACTGAAGAGGACTAGCTGATCCATGTAATTGCTTGAACTTTGTCTTAATTGTGTTGTGTGTTAGTTGCTTAGTCATGTCCTAGTTAGGATATAAGTAATTTTGATGATTCAAATATAAATTTCAAGGTTTATTTTTCCCCAATTCTAGGATACATGGTTTTAGAAACAGCTTGTCCAGCTTTTCATGGAAGAAAATAAATATTTTGCATCATGAAGGAGTTTCATAGGACCACCCAATACTAGAAAATATTCCAAGATTAAGATGAGCCAGCCTCATACAAATTTGCCAAGATATTAGGAGATGATTGTATACGAAAAAAGTTATAAACATCTGTTTCACATATAAAATCAAAAATATCATCTTGAACTTAAAATCTTATGTCAGTGATCAATGATGATTCCATTTTATTTTTTATTAATTAGTCTTTTAAATAATTTTTTAACTGCTACAATTTAAATGACTCTACTCAATGCTCTGTGTTGACCTAAAAGGGAAGGAAATCCAAAAGTATGACTGATTCACTTTGCTATATAGCAGAAACTCACAGAACATTGTAAAGCAACTATATTCCAATGAAAATATTTTGAATTAAAATAAATAATGAGAAGTAGCTCCTTGCAAAATAATATGAGAAGTAGCTCCTTGCAAAATAATGAGAAGTAGCTCCTTGCAAAATGTGCTAAAGAATCCCAATGAATCAATGAATCTTTATAATTAAGCATTTTACTTGTTCTTTCCTTGACTGAAAAAAGTTAATTTGATATTAAAACAGATTTTTACTTCCTGATATATATCCTTTAACCCAAACTACTGCTGACAGAGTAAATCACATGCAGGATTTCTATAAATATTTTTGTAAATTTAAATAATTGTGAACAAGTTTATGTTAGAAAAAAACAATAAAAGAGTTATAAACCTGGCTAGCTAGAGTTTGAAATTAAGACAAGAGATGTTTGTCTTAAGAATCCTAAGGTTTTCTCAAGATCACTGGGGTCAGACTTCTTTTTAAATTTTGGTTAATTATTAATATAATATTTGACAACCTAATGTCCCCTCTGTGCCTCAGATCCCCTCATCTTCCAGATGGACATAAAAGCACCTACTTCAATAGTTTAGTTGTGAGAATTAATTTTAGTGAAATGATTTTAAGAAAAAAAAAAAAAAAAGAAAAAAACAGTGCCTAATTCACCATCGCACTTGATATGTAGTACCTACTACCATGATGGTACAATTGTACTTTCCAGCTGATACGAAAACTGCAAGGTATTTTTTCTCCACTTCTAAAAATACATATTTTCTGAACTAATACATCAATCTTTTCGCAAAACAAGTTTTAAGACTGTTTGGTTTGTATGTCTCAAGTGTATCCTTTATACTTAATACTTACAGTATTCTCTATCCCTCTTTTTAATGCTCAGATACACATGATACAAATAAGCACACACACAAAGAAAAGAATGTTTCTTCTTCCTGTTCTAAGGATGCTTCACTGCAGGAAATAAAACATTTTATGGAGAATTTATGTTATATATGTTACAAAATTTATTGCCAGATATATGCCGAATATAACTGAGTTTAAGGAAATTTTCTTCTTACAAAAGCCCCCGCAAATGTTTAATTTGCTAATGTAAGATTATCCTTACAAATTCAACTTCACCAGTTTCTAGGCCATTTTTTTTTTTCTGTACCTGGTCTTAGTAGCAGCACGAGGGAGCTTCATTTCTATGTGTAGGCTCTTAGTTGTGGTATAAAGCCAATTTTGAGATGTTCTTTTGGTCCAAGAGATATGATCTATCTTGCTCAGTAAAGGGGCATTTGAAACAGAGGAACGATCAAAAATAAAAACTCCTTAGCTTTTTGATAAAACCTACCATCAAAGGAGATCAGTCCTGAATATTCATTGGAAGGACTGATGCTGAAGCTGAAACTCCAATACTTTGGCCACCAGATGTGAAGAGCTGACTCATTTGAAAAGACCCAGATGCTGGGAAAGATTGAGGGCAGAAGAAGGGGACGACAGAGGATGAGATGGTTGGATGGCATCACCGACTTATTGAACGTGAGTCTGAGTAAACTCTGGGAGTTGGTGATGGACAGGGAGGCCTGGCGTGCTGCAGTTCCTGGGGTCGCAAAGAGTCGGACACGACTGAGCAACTGAACTGAAAAGAATGACATGTATTGTGTAGCATTTTTTTTCATATATTTATTTGCCATCTGTACATCTTTAGTGTGGTGTCCAAGTCTGTGGACCATTTTGTAATTAGGTTGTTTGTTTGGTCATTGTTGAGTTGTAAGAGTTCTTATTCTTAACTACTTGAATATAGCACACATCGTCCTTAGAGAATTGGGGCTATGCTCCAAAGTCACTAGTATTGAAATTATACGCATGACCAACATTCATTGAAAGTTTGCCTGTCATCTCTTCTCTGAAAACCCTTCCCTGCAAATCTCATGTTTATCCTTCAAGACTCCCAATCGCTTCCTCGGTGAAGTCTTCCTGTCCTTGTCCTCTGTCTTGTCGACACTGTTAGCCTTGTTCCCCTGTCTTCTGAGCCTTCTTACTGAGTCATTCAAACCCAACCCCATGATTACAAGACTTTCTTTACGGCAGCGAGACTGTTCCCTGTCTTTGATTCCTGGTAAGTGCTAGATATATTTTTCTGAGATAAACACATTGAAACTGTTCAAGCCAAAAAGAAAAAATACCCTTCTGGGAAGGAATTCTGAGAGAAGAATAGACAATGAATATACTTTTGGAGCAAGAAGAAGAATGAAGTGAAGTAAAAGTCGTTTGGTTGTGAAGTAAAAGTCACTCTTTGCCACCCCATGGACTATACAGTCCATGGAATTCTCCAGGCCAGAATACTGGAGTGGGTAGTCTTTCCCTTCTTCAGGGAATCTTCCCAAACCAGGGATCAAACCTAGGTCTCCCACACTGCAGGTGGATTCTTTACCAGCTGAGCCACAAGAACAAGAATAAATGTATGTGAAATAGTGTCAGTTACTCAGCCGTGTCTGACTCTTTGTGATACTATGGACTGTGGCTGTTGGCAGGCGCCTCTGTCCATAAAATTCTCCAGGAAAGAGGACTGGAGTTCTAGGAGAAGTAAGCTTGTTATTCCCTTCTCCAGGGGATCTTCCCGACCCAGGGTTGGAACCCAGGTCTCCCACACTGCAGGTAGATTCTCTACCGTCTGAACCATGAAGGAAGCCCATAATTTATGTATAACTAAAAACAAATTAAATCTAAAAGGGCAGAAGAATACGGTCGAAGCCACATCTATTTCCCAACCTACAACCACATACTTTCCACCCACGGAAGAACAGAATTCTTCAGAATACCTTTCTACACTTCATAAGGACTGAGGATCAGCAGTACTCTTACCTTCAAGGTCAAGTCTGGTTCAGAGGACTTCCTAGATCACATCAAACGCCAACAGTGACATCTGCTGGAAAGGCACTCTGTCCACATTTCCTGCAGTTGGTTAAAAAAAAAAAAAAAAGGTGTATAGAAACAAAATGATAAGAAACAACCTAAAATATACCTCAGAATCCAAACAAGAAACTCGTTTATCAAGAAAATGTGGACATGAACAATCTGGGGTATTTCTTTTTTTTTTTTTTTCCTTTTTGAGAATGTAATCTTGACCAACCAATTTTTGGAGATAAACATGACCATAGATTTATGACTCTGGATTATTAATTCTTATATACGCATCATGTAGCATGGCCTCCAAAATGTATTGAATAGTATTTTTAAAAAGAAAAATAAGATACATATCTCTGCATTTAATTTCTATTTCAGGCTTCATGAATAACATGGTTCATGCTTCCTGGATCGTAGGAAATACTATCATTTTGTGTCCTCAGTTTTCCTGGATATGGAGGACATAGTTTTGGCGAGTGGTTTGTTGCTGTGGTTTGTATTATTCTACCCATTCTCCTAAGTCTGCTTTCTGCTGTCTCACTTGTGATAATTAGGTGTTAGGGGAATAGTCAGACTGAAGAAGAATATACTTTCCTCTGTTTATTTATTTGTAAATTAATCAGATGTGAAGTTAATCATTAATCAGATGTGAAGCATTTCTTTCCACACTTATTTTTCCCGTTTATTAAAACTTCTTGGTAAGAAAAATATTCTGCAACTCAAAAAATTGTTTTATTTTTCAGGAAAAAAATCCAAAAACTTGTGTGTTTAAAGTTGATACCCATTAAAATTAACTCTGGCTTCCCAGCACGAACCTTCCACGTTAAGAGATATTTCTGTTTTCTTCTCAATTTACCTCATAAGTTCCTTTTGGGGGGAGTAAGGTATTTATTTTGTTCCTTTTTGCTCTCTGGCTGTTTATCTCTCTATTGTGAAATGTGGCTCAGTTAGTAAAGAATCTGCCAGCAATGCAGGAGACCTGGGTTCGATTTCTGGGTCGGCAAGATCCCCTGGAGAAGGGAACGGCTACCCACTCTAGTATTCCGGCCTGGAGAAACCCATGGACAGACGAGTGTGGCAGGCTACAGGCCGTGAGGTCGCAAAGGGTCAGATACGACTGAGCAACTTTCACTACTACTATGACTGTGATGGATATAGAGAAAAAGAAGAAAAGCACAAATGTACAGCTTGGTGCATTATAAGAAAGCGAGTCCGCGTGTGACCATCAGCTCAAGAAAGAAACCACGGCTGACATCTTCATAAAAACCCCAGCTATGCCTTCTCAGTCAGTCTACACTCCTGCTTTCCTTTACGTTTTAACTCCTGAGGATACATCTCTGAGCACTACAGTGTCGCTGGGGTTGTGATTTGTATACACGGGGTCCCAGTGTATGCTTTCTTTCATGTTTGGCTTCATTCAGCCAACACTCTGTGCATTTTATCCGTGTTCTGGCGTGGTAGCTGTGATTTGTGTCTCTTAACTGTTCTTTCCTTTTTGTAAAATATCACCAACTGCACGTCCAACCCGGTGCTGACAGATGTTTGGGTCACTTCTGGTTTGGGACTATTTCTAACTCCAGTGCTTCCATCAACATTTCTATGCATGTCTTGTGATGCCTTTATAGGCATCACAAGATATAAACGTAGGAGTGAATTTGCTGAGTCATAGGGTATGTGGGTCTTCAACTTTTGTAACTCCAAATCTTTTACTGAAGTGGTACGCTGATTCATGCTCTACCCAGCAGCCTATGAGTGTTCCATCTACTTCATGTCCTTGCCAACACCTGATATGGTCAGACTTTCTCATCTTTAGCCATTTGGGAGGGCTTGTAGCAGTCTCTCATTTTGCTTTTCCTTGCATTGATTATCCTTTATATGTGTGAATGTTCTCTGCTTAGTCACTCAGTCATGTCTGACTCTTTGCAACCCCATGGACTGTAGCCCGCCAGGCTTCTCTGTCCTTGGGATTCTCCAGGCAAGAATACTGGAGTGGGTTGCCGTGCCCTCCTCCAGGGGATCTTCCCAACCCAGGCTCAAACCTGGGTCTCCCACTTTGCAGGTGGGTTCTTTACCATATGAGACACTGTAAAGCCTTTTGTGTGTGTGTGTCTGTGTGTGTGTACATATATATGTGTGTGTATGCATGTTTATAAATCACCTACAGAAATCAATTTCTTCCTTTCCTAAGGGGCTGTCAGTCTTTTTCTTAGAAATCTCTAGAAGTGTCTGCACAGCTTGGCAGCCTCACAGCCTAGAGCACAGGCAGCCCTGCACACTTGTGGTCTCCTGCCCCAGCACCTGGGTGACAGCAAGGATGACATCAGGGTATTCTTCTGAAGCCCCTGAGATGAATAGAGCGTGGGGCCATCCTCATCCTGATGCTAGAACCTTCTAACAGGATGATATACAACCAGCTCTCAAAACCAGTGAAGGAGAGTGCCGCTCAGCTGAGCAGAGTCTGCCCTGTACCCAGAAATGCCGGGCGACCCCAGCCTGCTGACCACCAAGCGTCCTGGCGAGGGTGCCTGGCCCATCCCATGGACGAGCCTTTTGGGGGAGACTGCTGCTGCCTCTGGGGGCGTGGCTGTCTCTGTGGTCAGTGCTGCCGGGAGCTGACTGCCCGGCGGGCTGCCTCCTGCCGCCGCCTCCTTGCACAGCGGACCCCCCCCCCTGCCCCGCGCTGTGCCCCCTGAGCCTCTCAGGCTGCCTGTGCACTCTTCTCTCTGACCTGGCCCTCTCCTCCGTTTTGGAGGGAGTAAAGTTTGGGGATCTCCTGGTCCAGAGCAGAGAAGGGACCAAGACCCTATAGGAGGAAGGCGAGGCAGTCAGTTCCTGGCAGCAGTGACCACAGAGAGAGCCATGCCCCCAAAGGCAACAGCAGTCCCCCCAGACCCTATTTCACGGGATGGACCAGGCACCCTTGTGGGATACCCGGAGGTCAGCCGGTTGGAGTCACCTGGCGTTTCCAGGTGCAGGGCCTCAGGTCCAGCCCAGAAGGAGGGGCGCTCACTCCTCCAGGCCACACTCCCCCCCACCCTCTTGGGTTAGGTCTCTGCAGGAACAGCCTCAGTTTCTCCTTCCCAACAGGCGTGGGGGCAGCCCTTTCCTGCCCTGCGGGCTACCCTCTGTCCAGCACCCCAACCCCTCCCACACATAGTGAAATACAGCCTGCCACCGCACACAAAAGTAAAAATTACAATCAAAAGATAAACGTAGATAAATTACAGCAAGACGCAGGGCTTCTTTAACAGTCCACTTTGGTTTGGTTTCTCCTTGTTGTCCTGGCTGGAATTGCCATGGAATCGTGTTACGATCTGTTAACTCCTCCTCCTCCTCCCCTTCCCTCCTTCCTTCTCTCTTTCCTTCACAGGCATCAAGTCCATAGGACAGTCGCTCTTCTTGACACTTTTGCTGGCCCCCTCCCGATATGTCTCTTGCATATTTAATCCATCTCAGTGTTTCCTAGAAGGCCCTAGGAGTTCATTATCTTAACTCTAACCATCGTGGTGTCTCATAACCAACAGCTGGTTCTATTGCTTCTGGCTTTGTCTTCCCTAATCTTGTGCCAGTGGCAATCGGAAGGCCCCATCTGTCCATAACTACACTCTGAAAGCAGCAACACCTCACTGAAGTGTCTCCAACCCATTCCAGCCCCTCCTCCCAGCTTTCCCACTGACCCTTCTCTGCTCACATTTCCTGTGATGTTAACTTCCGGTTTGTTAAAGTCTTCCAATTCATGCCTTCTTCTCATCTGCGTGCTTTAGCTAAGGTGGCCTTTTCTGCCTGGGTTGACCTTCTGACCTCTTTGCCTAGATACATCAGCTCCTCTGTTGGCACTTCCCTGGAGGAACCTCCCAGAGGACCCTGAGCTGTATTTTGTACCTGCTGCTACCAGCTGCCTTGTCCACTAAATGCCCCTGCATCTCATGTTACTGCCTTTGCACCTCTCTCGCTAACCGAACTGTCCTCCGCCAGCTTGTCTCCATATGGCCAGTGCTAGCACATGCTTCACTTCAGTTCAGTCACTCAGTCGTGTCCGACTCTCTGTGACCCCATGAATCGCAGCATGCCAGGCCTCCCTGTCCATCATCAACTCCCGGAGTTTACCTAAACTCATGTCCATCGAGTTGGTGATGCCATCCAGCCATCTCATCCTCTGTCGTCCCCTTCTCCTCCTGTCCCCAATTCCTCCCAGCATCAGGGTCTTTTCCAATGAGTCAACTCTTTGCATGAGGTGGCCAAAGTATTGGAGTTTCAGCTTCAGCACATGCTTAGTTCAGACTAATTACTCTGTAAATATTTGTTTTTTTTTTTAATTAAAAATGTTAAACCCTAGTAATTCATTACTTAACCATCTTTAGAAACTCCTAAAATGCAAAAAAGTTGGTTTGTTGGTGCAAGTCTTTTGCGTTTATTAGAGGACACTTTGTGTTGCCTTGTTTTGTGTTTGGCTCCATCACACAGCTTATGGGATCTTAGTGCCCTGACCAGGATTGAACCCACGCCCCTGCATTGGAAGCATAGAGTCTCAGCCACTGGGCCATCAGGGAAGTCCTGAGGACATGTTATTTGTAATTTAAGGATTGACACAGTAAAGCAGTGGCTGTCCAGAGCTTTTTGTCATTAGGATTACAGGAAAGGTTCCCGCCAAAGAGTGAGCCAGAGAAGGAAAATAAAATCAAACCTTAATCAATCTTTTTTCTACTGATAAGAACTTTAGAGGAAAATAAAGAAAATGTTAAGATTAATGAGTTAAATAGGGGGTTGAGTTTTATGGAGACCTAGTTACACATTCATATTTGATATAAGACTAATATACAACCAAGTCCTGTCTTTCAGAGTTCTGGAAAAATGCAAAGAAGTAAAGGTTTTAATAATTTCTCTCATATCTATTTTAAAATATCATAACCGTTTACCCACCTATGTGGTGGGTATGCACGTGATATTGGCAAATCAGAGAATTAAAGAATCAAATCAGAGAATTAAAGAATCAAATCAGAGAATTAAAAGCCACATTTATGCCAACAAGTCAATCAAGTCAAGTTAAAGGAACAGTATCATCAGATTTTGTGTGGCTAAAATGCAGGTGATTATCACATTTTGGATTTACAAATTTAAGGTTTGGGTATTATGCAATTACCCAATAGTAGTAAAAGAAAAAAAAATAGTAGTATTCTTTGTCTTTTGAGCATGATAAAGCCTGTCGAGGGGGGTACTTTTTAGAAAGAAGAATGTAAACTTGGGGAAGTTTGCATTCCACAGATTCATCTTCTGGGCTCTTTCTCCACCATCGCTCCTTAGAGATCAGGCATCTTCCCCTCTCCTTTCCCACAGCAATCCATGCGGGCCTGCAGTCTGCCGGTTCAGTCTGAGGGCTTCCCAGGCGGCGCTGGCAGTAAAGAGCCTGCCTGCCGGTGCCGCAGACATAAGACACGTGAGTTCAGTCCTTGAGTCAAGAAGATCCCCTGGAGGAGGGCATGGCAACCCACTTCAGTGTTCTTGCCTGGAGAAACCCGTAGACAGAGAGACCTGGGGGGCTAGAGCCCAAAGTGTCTCAGAGTCGGACACGACTGAAGGGACTTAGCTCGATCAGTTTGAATTGCAGCTTTCTGTGGGCACGTAGCTCTTCTTTGGGGTCTTTGAGCATGGAGACTGATTCGGGTTGATTGTATTTTTCTCAATGGCAAGCACAGCGCATGGCAGATTGCTGTTTGCTGAGGCACTTCAGTCGCGTCAGACTCCTGTGACCCCATGGACCACAGACCTCCAGGCTCCTCTGTCCACGGGCTTCTCCAGGCAAGAATGCTGGGGTGAGTTGCCATGCCCTCTTCCAAGGGATCTTCCTGACCCAGGGGTCAAATGTGCATCTCTTATGGAAGATCCCCTGGAGAAGGAAATGGCAAACCACTCCGGTATTCTTGCCTGGAAAATCCCATGGACTGAGGAGCCTGGTAGGCTACAGTGCACGGGGTCGCAAAGAGTCGGACACGACTGAGTAACTTCACTTCACTTCACTTCCTGTCTCCTGCATTGGCAGGCAGGGTCTTTACCACTAGCGCCACCTGGAGCACAGAGTCTGACTCTGCGACGCCGTGGACTGTAGCCTACCAGGCTTCTCCGTCCATGGGATTTTCCAGGCAAGATTTTGAGAGTGGGTTGCCATTTCCTTCTGCAGGGCATCGTCCCAACCCAGGGATCGAACCCGGGGTCTCCTGCATTGCAGGCAGGTGCTTCACCCTCTGAGCCACCACAATTTAGCATTCTCCAAATTCCCAACAGAGAGAGAACAAGGGAGAAAAAAAGAAAAAGAGAGTGTATGAGAGAGAGGAAAGAAATAAAGTAACATGAATATAAGTCATTTCCCCCAAAAAGGCTCTTAAAGTATTTAAATCTTGTTAACTATGGAATGAAAGATTTTATCTGTTATTCAGAGGTTAATAATTACAAGTGAAAAGGTGGGGAAATTGTAGGGGAATGAAATAGTTTCCCAGACCCTTTTAAGTCACATCAGATGAAAGAATTGTTCACTGTACCTTCTCATAAGGAAGGTTCTGCTGGGAACCAAAAGTGCCAAAACTAGTGATCAGCGCCCAGCACCTTGTGGAATAACGTAGAGGGAACAGGGAAGAAGAAGAAACACTAATTAGAGCAAGATAAATATACTAAAGAACATTCAGGCTGTAGCTGTAGATTCTGTACAAATCAATTTCCACTGCAGTTCTTATAATCTGTTCACAAGTAAATGGTTTATGTTCCTCCTAGGCACCATTGTTGATGCTAATTAACACCGGCTTGTGATGCCTGGGAAAAGAAACAAACACATAAGTAAAAACAATTCTGCAGATGATAAAGGCATTTCCACGCAAGGCAACAGATTCTCAGTTTTAGACTTAGAAATACTTTGAAGAATGTACAAAGACTGTAAAGGTATGTTCTCTCTTTCACCAAGATCCCTTATAAGGGGTGGACCGGGAGTTTAGGGTTGGTAGAGACAAACTATTACATTTAGAATGGATAAAAAAGGAAAAAAGGCCCTACTGTATAGCCCAGAGAACTATATTCAGTATCTCGTGATAAACCACAATGGAAAAGAAGATAAGAATGTTTGTTTCTATGGGTATAACTGAGTCAGTTTACTGTACGGCAGAGATGGGCACAACATTGTAAATCAACTATACTTTTAAAAAATCCCTTAGGAGAGTATATTCACAAGTTATACCAACCCTACCAGAATATTCCTTCCTACAGTCTCTTCTTCATAGATAATGAGTTAAGCAATCACATTTTTGTATTCCAGGAGGGAGGAAAGTTTTAATTAAACACTTTCTAAATTAATCTCTTTCGTGGTACATTTCAAGGAGTTTAGAGTGAGTTGTGGGCTGGGAAATACCAGCTCATTTCTTCAATTTTTCAAACAGTGGAAGACATTGAAGAGCCATCAATCTTTCTAGATACTGAGTGGTTCCATTGTTTTTATAGCTTGAAAAGCAGAGTTCCATAAAAGGTTTCTGATCTGCATTTTCAGTGAGGATAGGAGATACATTTAATTAAAATTCAAGTAAACAAACACTCAACCAGCACCTCCTAAATACAATACCACTGCTAGGCACAGAGTGCCACAGACAGATGAATAAGACCTGCTACTCCTCATGAGAGAATACCTTTCTTAGGACAGATTCCCATGTGTGATATTCTTCCTATAATGGCAGGAAGATAAGTACTGAAGTAGATGTAAAAGCAATCAGCCCTGACCAAGTAAAGCAAGAAATAATTAATGTGGCTTTCATGGTGTTAGAAAGGAAGACAACAATGCTTATAAAGGAAATGGCTTTGCCAACAAAGGTCCATCTAGTCAAGGCTATGGTTTTTCCTGTAGTCATGTATAGATGTGAGAGTTTGACTATGAAGAAAGCCGAGCACCAAAGAATTGATGCTTTTGAACTGTGGTGTTGGTGAAGACTCTTGAGAGTCCCTTGGACTGCAAGGAGATCCAACCAGTTCATCCTAAAGGAGTTCAGTCGTGGGTGTTCATTGGAAGGACTGATGTTGAAGCTGAAACTCCAATACTTTGGCCACCTGATGCGAAGAGCTGACTCATTTGAAAAGACCCTGATGCTGGGAAAGATTGAAGGCAGGAGGAGAAGGGGATGACAGAGGGTAAGATGGTTGGATGGCATCACCGACTCGATGGACATGAGTTTGAGTAAACTCCAGGAGTTGGGCAGGGAGGCCTGGGGTGCTGCAGTCGATGGGTTTGCAAAGAGTTGGACTCGACTGAGCGACTGAACTGAACTGAAAGGAAATGGCAGGCTTCCCTGATGGCTCAGTGGTGAAGAACTCTCCTGCAATACAGGAGACAGAGGTTCAATCCCTGGGAAGATTCGCCGGAGTAGGAAATGGCGACCCACTCCCGTATTCTTGCCTGGAAAAGCCCATGGACAGAGGAGCTTGGCAAGCTGCAGCCTATAGGGTTACGAAAGAGTTGGCCAGAACTTAGCGACTGAACCACAACAATAAAGAAGTGGCATTTAATCAAGCTGAGGGGATGAGTCAGTTTCCAGCAGGATGGCTGGTGGAAAGGGGATGCTTCCTGAGACGGGGATGTTGCCTTACCCCATTCAGGCCTCTGCCTCTATGTCATCTCCTGGGGAAGCACTTCACCTCCCTGTTTAATAAACCTACCTCGCTAGCGAATCTTCCTAAGGTATGTCCTACACACTTTGTTGTCTTTCCCACTAAACTATAGTAAACATGTAAGAACCAATTTTGATGATTTAGAGTATCCTGAGGGAAGGAAGGTGAGGAGACCACCTAAATAAATTGATTGATTGATTAATTGAAAATAGAATTTTGTGCTATGAATAAACTGTAAATAGGGGATGACCAAGTCACACAAAAACTAATGACAACTTTAGAGAATTAAGACCAAAGATTATACTCATATGGGTTTTATTAATATCCTTTCACTACTTTTCCCTAAAACAACATACATATTTCACTGATCCAGCAAGATATTTTATATAATTTTCAACTAACAGTGATAGATAAATGCATGTTTTATTTGACATTTTAATATTTTGAATTGGGCAAACCCAGTGTGCTCAAATGGGTACATAATCTAAGAAACAATATAAATGAATTTATTGTAAAAAAAAAGAAAGGAAAAAATATGAAGCAATTTAAATGAAAAGCAAAAATCATTTACTAGACACTTAGAAAATGTGAAAACCCAGAAAATTTAAAAATAATAATCATACAATCCTACCACTAAAATTACTTTCCTGTATGGCATCTGATCCATCACTTCATAGCAAATAGATGGGGAAACAATGACAGACTTTATATTTTGGGGCTCCAAAATCACTGCAGATGGTGACTGCAGCCATGAAATTAAAAGATGCTTACCAACCTAGATAGCATATTAAAAAGCAGAGACATTACTTTGCCAACAAAGGTCCGTCTAGTCAAAGCTATGGTTTTTCCAGTAGTCATGTATGGATGTGAGAGTTGAACTATAAAGAAATCTGAGCGCCAAAGAATTGATGCTTTTGAACTGTGGTGTTGGAGAAGACTCTTGAGAGTCCCTTGGACTGCAAGGAGATCCAACCAGTCCATCCTAGAGGAAATCAGTCCTGAATATTCATTGGAAGGACTGATGTTGAAGCTGAAACTCCAATACTTTGGCCACCTGATGTGAAGAACTGACTCATTTGAAAAGACCCTGATGCTGGGAAAGATTGAAGGCGGGAGGAGAAGGGGATGACAGAGGATGAGGTGGTTGGATGGCATCACCGACTGAATGGACATGAGTTTGAGTAAACTTCAGGAATTGGTGATGGACAGGGAGCCCTGGCGTGCTGCGATTCATGGGGTCGCAAAGAGTCAGACACGACTGAGTGA